>NC_139397.1:106224596-106394596 GCF_054392235.1 Sus scrofa | reverse complement strand
GCAATCATTTCAGAAGATACAGGCTTTATTTGCCTTTTTTTTTCCTCACTGCCTTTTTTTAATGAGTATTCTCTTTTTTAATATACTTTTTAGTAAAATGGGTTTGGGGTAAAAGGAGAAAATATTGTCAGGGCTTTGTTAGTTGTTTCTACATATCAGTGGTTGACATTCTAAATAAAACACAAAAAAAGGATAAAATTAACGTTTACATCTGATAGTATAGGGCTATAACAAATTACAAAAAATTTAATAGTTTAAAACAACACAAATTTATTACCTTGCAGTCCTGTAGCTCTGAAGTCTCATGCAGGCCTTTCCTTTTCCTAAAGGGAAATCCATTTTCTTGCTTTTTTCCAGATTCAAGAAACAGCCAGAATTCCTTGGTTCATGGCCCCACTCTATCTTCAAAGGCAGCAGTGTTCTAAACTGTCAACTCTTCCTCAAATAACATCACTTTAACGCTATTTTGCCTCTTGCGGCTTCTTTTAAGGATGCTTGTGATTATATGGAGCCCACCTGGATAATCTCGGCATGCGCAGTTTTAGAGGAAACTGATTGGCTGTTAAGACACCTTCACCTGGTAACAATTTATATACAGGTTCTGAGCATGAAGCCATCTTTCTGCCTACTCCACCACCACTATCTCCAGCACCACCATCACACACACACACACGCACGCACACACACACACACAATATTGTTTCTCTGTTTAGTGAAATAAGCCCTTACAATGTCAGATAATGCTTCAGCATGTTAGAAATGTACCCTCTGACTTCCCTTTATTAAATTGGCATAAATACCATTTGTCTAGAT
The DNA here is from genome assembly GCF_054392235.1 of Sus scrofa. Lineage (NCBI taxonomy): Eukaryota > Metazoa > Chordata > Mammalia > Artiodactyla > Suidae > Sus > Sus scrofa. The sequence continues at coordinate 106,393,783 of NC_139397.1, read as the reverse complement.
AAACACTCTGAATTTTTTTAACCTTCTCAAATGACAAATTTCATTGTATTTACTCTTTTCCACTGGATTAAGTAAAAACAACCTTTATTTATTCTAACACTAATCCCTACAAATGAAATCAGTATGCTTCAACAAGGAAATTAAGTTTGTTCCTTGTCTGGTTCCTTCTCCTTTGTCTGATTTTCATGGGAAATCTATATTTGGCAGTAGAATTGAACTCAATATATTTGCTACAAGTTGGGGCTTGTATTGAGTTTTCAGTGCAAAATTTAAAAGATTGTTGGAGAAAGACTAGGTTCACTAGTAAATTAGAGTGAAAGACAAAATCAGGTGTTGCAGTTTGCCTGGGATTAACGGCATCATAAAGAGGCTCCCAAGGCTGAGTGGCCGGGTTGAATTGATTTTTTTTTTTCTTTTTCTATTAATTTCTTGCTTTATCTTAAGTAGGATTCACTAGAAGCAGGACCTGAAATGGGAATTCAAGCACATATGATTTATTTTGAAAGTTCTCTGTCAGAAAAACTTGTAGGAGTCAGAGGAAATGATAGGGAAGAGAAAAGAGGAAGCAAGCATGTACCCTCAGAAAGAGGTAGGCTGGGCTGTCAATTGGACTAACAGAGTTGTCTGACCTGGAAGCAAGAAGGCTAAGCTTTTGTACCTTGTATCAGTCAGTCACTGGCTGCCCCAGGGATGGGGAGGCATGTAACTTCTCAGATATCCACAGGTAAGGACCAGGTCAGGGAAGGACAATTATCCAGAGTTAATTCAATGGACTGGATAATTCAATTCAATTCAATTCAATTATCCAGTCCATTCAAGCTGGAGAATGGCTTCCTGATGAAGTAAAAAGTTCTGGAGGGAACACCAACAGCATCTCCTACACCCTCCCTTTTTCCTTAACACTGCCCTTACATTCTAACCTTCTTCCTCTCTTCCCTTTAAATCTTGCTTGTCTCCACATTTCTATATTTCAAATATTCAGGTCTTATTGGAAATGTTCACTCATAACTTTTAAGCAATGGAAAATTCATGACTTTCTGCCTAAGCTGATTAATATTCCTGATATCTTAACACAATCCTAATTGATACAATAGCTACAAAACATTTGGCTTTACACTGCAAATAAGTTTTTATTTTTTTCTTCCAATTTTTAGGATATAATTAGCATAGAACACCATATACATTTAAGGTCTCCAGCCTAATGATTTGACTCGTGTCATGAAATAATCATCACAATAAGTTTGGTGAACATCCATTATCTCATATACACATAAAATTAAATAGGAAAAAAAATTCCTTGTGCTGAGAACTCTCGGGATCTACTCTCTTAACTTTAATAAATAAAACAGCAATGTTATTTATGTTTATTATTGAACATTACCACCCTATAGTTATCTAATATATCTTATTTCTCTTATAACTGGAAGTTTGTAAATTCTGACTGCCTTCATCCAATTCCCTCTCCCCACTACCCCCACCCCTACTCTCCAATTCTGGTAACCACAAATCTGATCCCTTTTTCTATGAGTTTGTTTTTGAAGTATAATTGACACACAACACTGTGTTAGTTCCTGTTATGCATCATAGTTATTTGATATTTCTCTATATTTCAAAATGATCACCATGATGAGTCTAGTTACAATATCACCATACAAGGTATTAAATAGTTATTGACTATATTCCCCACACTGTACATTTCACACACATGACTCATTTACTTTTGCAACTGAAATTTTGCACCTTCTAACCACTTTCACCTTTTTCTTTCCTCTTCCCACCACCTGGCAACTACCTGTTTGGTCTCTGTATCTGTAACTCTGTTTCTGTTTTGTTTGTTCATTTGTTTTGTTTTTTAGATTCCACATATAAGTGAAATCATATAGTATTTGTCTTTCTCTGTATGACATTTCACTTAGCATAGTACCCTCTAGTTTCATTCATGTTGTCACAAATGGCAATGCTTCATGTTTTTTATGGTTTCATAATATTCCATTGTGTGTATGTATGTATGTGTGTGTGTGTATGCATGCGTGGGGGGGTGTGGGGGTGTATATCCCATCTTCTTTATCCATTCATCTGTTGATGGACATTTGTTTCCAAATCTCAGCTATTGTAAATAATGCTGCAATGAACACAGAGGTGCATATATCTTTTCCAATTAGTGTTTTTGTTTTCTTCGGATAAATATCCATGAGTGAAATTGCTGGGTCACATGGTAGTTCTATTTTTAAGTTTTTTGAGGAATCCCCATACTATTTTCTATAGAGACTGCAATGATTTACATTCCTATCAACAGTGCATCAAGATTCCCTTTCTTGACCTTCAATACATAATTTTTAAAAATTAGACTCAGATCTGAGTGACATAAGCATAATCCTCTGAAATGTAGCAGGTCCAATTATAATATTTGCCTGAACAATCTTATAGAGTACAGCAATCTGAAAAATGCTACCATAAATTTCTTTCATTCAAACCATAATACCAAATTGACAGACCATTGATGACATAATTGTCTAAGAGTTGCAGTAGTGCGATGTTGGAAATATTTTCAATAAAGGCGTATATTCAAATTTGACTATGGAATATCACCAAATTCTGAGCATTTTATTTAGCTACCCCAAAAAGTGAGCCTTAAATTTAGTGGACAATGAATTTAGAACAGAATTTACTTATAATTTACAATGGAAAACAAAGAAAACCCAAACTGGAAATCAGGGACATCTGGGAGATCTATAACAAGTCCTTAAATCTTCCTTCATCTTTCACTTCCTCATTTATAAATGTTTTAACAAAATGACCTAAAGAGTGTCTTCCAGAATTAAAATTCTGTAATTAAATGGCTATTTATGATTTGAAATAGCATACAAAGTAATACTCCGAATTATGACATCATTCTTTGGCTGCATGATGCTTCAGCTGTTTCCATTCTGAAATAAAAGGATAATGTAAAACAAATGGGCTATTTTCCTTTTAAAGGGGTGAGAAATCTCATGAAAAAATATTGTTTCTGTAATCACTACATCAAATTGCCACAATACAAATTGTATAGGAAAAATTATTTAAAGATCCTCATAACTGGTCACTTATTTTCTTTTACTTGCAAAAAATAGTAATTCATAATAATAATTATAATTCTATGTAGCTGACATTTTTTAACTAACTTTCGGATATTTTCTCCTCATAAAAAACCTTGGATTTTTTTTTCGTTGTATTTTACACACATGCTGGGGAATATGACACTAAGGTCATGCAATATATCACTAGTAAAATCAAGATTAGAAGCTGATTCCAGATTCATGTTCTCTTTATACTATAGCATATCCTTTCATTATCAGCCATAGTTTGGCTTTACATAATAAATAAATTTAATTGGTATCACACATTTAATCTAAGTATTATTATGTTGACATTCAATCAAAAATTCAAAGTTTTGCAAATAATTTTATTGTTCATAAGTTAACTATACTGTCACAGATAGGGTGACAATCTAAGTTCTGAAGTAATCTAAGTTCTGAGATACCTTGCATTCATTTTTGGATATACTCAACTCCACCTCACATCCAGTGCACTCTTGCTGACCTTTAATAATCACTGGAATACATTCAATGTTACTCCTCCCATCAGCCATTTGATTAAAAGTGAAAAACAACAAGAATCATGAGTATATTCAATTCTTACTGTGAGCAACTAAAAGGCATGAGCCCAAATGCCCTTTCCCCTTAATACTAATATTATCAAATTAAACCAGGGCCATTGTACATTTTACTTTTTCATTTTGCTTTATGTACCCGGACCAAACTCAATATCACTGTAAAAAAATTTTTCTTTTAAAAAAATTTTTTTAAGAGTTCCCACTGTGACTCATCAGGTTAAGAACCCAATTAGTATCCATGAGGATGCAGGTTCAATCCCTGGCCTCGCTCAGCGGGTTAAGGATCTGGCATTGCCATGAGCTGTGCTGTAGGCCAGAGGCTGCAGCTCCTATTCAACCTCTAGCCTGGGAACCTCCATATGCCGCAGGTGCAGCCCTAAAAAAAACAAAAAAACAAACAAAAAAAAACCTTTCACTTAATCATCTGATAAATATTCTAAAATTAAACAAGGAGGCATCAGACTCAGGTGGTTTTAATACCTTAGTGGCCTGCATAAGCAAACCAAAACCTAAGCTTATAAATGCCTTAAGGTTAAGAAGTCAAAACCCAACGAAAACCAATCACAAATAGCCAACTAAGCTTTTCAAATAAGGCAAACACTTAAGTCATAGCCATTCCAATAATTTCCTTGCTTTGCTTCCAACTTTTCTCCATAAAATCTCTCCCTGAGCTACTGTGGGTGGAGCCTTCCTAACCACTTCCAGTTTGGTGCTGCCCAATTTGCATTGATTTTTGCTCAAATAAACTCTTAAAATTTTTTTAATTTTTAAAAGTTTGCCTTTTAACAATTTGGATATCAGTGCTATAACACTATACTCAGTGGGTGCATAAAAAGTCAGGGCATGAACAGGAATAGGAGAAAGTGGATCTATGTAACAATTTTTGATATCAGCAGTGAATCATTATCCTTAAAATTCATCTCTTCACCAGCCGCATTCTAGTTCCTAGAACATTCTCTATAGTTTTGTATTTAGGCTTGCCATTTGTAAATCATATAAATTAGCAAAAGTCTCATTGCCTCTCAATGGTTTTGACTGAGTCCCATGTCTATCCACAACATATCACTGTGGCCAGGAAGATGCAATCCACTGATTGTTTCAGGGTTGGGTCATATGCTTTACTCCTGAGACATGGTGGATTCCTACCAAGCTTAAGGACAGAAGAGGTAGATTCCCAAGTAAAAATTGGTACTCTTGCCAAAATACTAAGGAATAGAGGTTGAGAATATTACATTTCTATTACCATACACTTCCTCAGCTTTTATTTACCTTCTTACTTTTATTCTTGTATAAATACTCTAAAATGTCAAAATATCAAAAAAGAATTTCTTCTAATCATCCTGTAATTTCTGTTCAAATACAAATCCTGAGAATCATTTCCCAACTATATATTTCAGAATTCTTCCTCCCCTTAAGCATTTGACCTCTTATTAGTAAGTTATTTAATAGAACATTGCATATATTTTTAAACTTCTGCCAGCTTCCATGACCTAGTTTTCAAGTAGGTGATTTCATAACTGCATTGTCTTATTTCCAATATGTGTTTCGCACATATTAAGATGCACTTGCTAAAATGAAATCTCCTATAAAGTACCAAGAAATATATCCAGGGAATCATTTGTTGACTAAGTATAATATTATGAGATATGTTGAATAAATCGCACATTAAAATGTGAAAAGACTTTTCAGTCAGTGTTAATAAACAGATTTTTTTTGCATAGTCAAGAGTAAGATCACTGAATTTAGAACACTTAAGTGCAACAGTGTCAAAAGTGGAGAGAGTACAGTATAGACAAATGTCCCTGAGCTGCAACAGAGTTTCGCCCAACTCCAGCAGGTACCCCAGCACTGGAGGTGTTTTGAATGGCAGTATCTGGATTTGCGTGGTATAAAACATGCATGGCCACACATAGCAACCTTAAATTTCTACCTTCAGCCTTAGTCATTACAAGGTACAAAATACACAGCAACTTCCTTCTTTTATCAGGGCATTAAAAGACCTTAAAGATCTAGATTAAGAGAAAAAGTGTCTAGGAGTTCCTGTCGTGGCTCAGCGGAAACAAATCCAAGTAGCATCTATGAGGATGCAGGTCAATCCCTGGTCTTGCTCAGTGGGTTAAGGATCCATATGCCGTGAGCTGTGGTGTAGGTAGCGAACACAATTCAGATCCAGCAATGATGTGGCTGTGACATAGGCCAGCAGCTATAACTCCGATTCGACCTCTAACCTGGGAACCACCATATGCCAAGGGTGCATCCCTAAAAAGACAAAAAAAAAAAAAAAAAAAAAATTAAAAAAAGGAAGAGAGAGAAAATGTGTCTGAATTTTTTTAATAATGATTTTTGTTTTTTCTATTATAGTTGGTTTACAGTGTTCTGTCAGTTTTCTACTGCACAGCAAAGTGACCCAGTCACACATATATACACATTCTTTTTCTCCCATTATCCTCCATCATGCTCCATCACACGTGACTAGATGTAGTTCCCAGCGCTATACAGCAGGATCTCATTTAAAGTTTTAAAAAGATATCTGATTCAATGATTTTAATAAAATATTGGTGCTAAGCATCAGGGGAATACACATTCTGAGTTATGTTTTTAGATAAGATGTTTGACATGAATTCCTCCTTTTCTCTTTAGCCCGTGACCTTTGGTAATTGCTTATAGTGAAGTGGACTGAACTAGACAGTAGTTACAGACATAGAGAATAATGGCCCTGCTCAAAGTGATATTGTAAACATGACTTTAACTTCATTAAAAGTAGTTATACAACTTTGTTTTCATATTTCAAGAACCCACTTGAGAGATAAACTCACTTACACAACTTGGGTGGGTTTATGAGTACAGACAGCTCAAGACCAACTGCTTTGAACATGGGTTCCCAAGACAAGTGTGGCTCCCTCTACACCTAAGTAGGAAATGGGTGGTACTTAATGACATCTAGTAAGTAGAGGCCAAGGATGCTGCCAAACATCCTACAATGCACAAGATAGCCCTCCACAATGAGGCTTACCCAGCCAAAAAGCCAAAAAGCACCATAATCCACAGGCTGAGAAACTCTGCTTTAGAGATAAATTACTTGTGACCTTTATCTTCCACAGATTACTGTTACTGGAAAACAATTAAAACAGTTCTAATAAGTCATGATTATAGATATGGTCTCACAGATTCCTTTAAGGTGACCACCTAAATGTATGCTTGATGTTACAATATTGGGAACTCCCATGTAATCTTTATATAGAAATGTGGTTAAAAAAAATCTACTTGATGGAATTTTATGCAGTTATTAAATAGAATACTTTAAGATGATTTTAAATGGAATGTAAATACATCTTTCACCCAACAATTTAAAAGAATCAGTATTTTTTTTAATTTTCCCACTGTAAAGCAAGGGAATCAAGTTATCCTTACATGTATACATTACAATTACATTTTTTCCCCCACCCTTTGTCCTGTTGCAACATGAGTATCTAGACAAAGTTCTCAATGCTATTCAGCAGGATCTCCTTGTAAATCTATTCTAAGTTGTGTCTGATAAGCCCAAGCTCCCGATCCCTCCCACTCCCTCCCCCTCCCATCAGGCAGCCACAAGTCTCTTCTCCAAGTCCATGATTTTCTTTTCTGAGGAGATATTCATTTGTGCTGGATATTAGACTCCAGTTATAAGTGATATCATATGGTATTTGTCTTTGTCTTTCTGGCTCATTTCACTCAGGATGAGATTCTCTAGTTCCATCCATGTTGCTGCAAATGGCATTATGGCATTCTTTTTATGGCTGAGTAGTATTGCATTGTGTATATATACCACCTCTTCTGAATCCAATCATCTGTTGATGGCCATTTGGGTTGTTTCCATGTCCTGGCTATTGTGAATAGGGCTGCAATGAACATGCGGGTGCATGTGTCTCTTTTAAGTAGAGCTTTGTCCGGATAGATGCCCAAGAGTGGGATTGTGAGGTCATATGGAAGTTCTATGGATAGATTTCTAAGGTATCTCCAAACCGTTCTCCATAGTGGCTGTACCAGTTTCCATTCCCACCAACAGTGCAGGAGGGTTCCCTTTTCTCCACAGCCCCTCCAGCACTTGTTATTTGTGGATTTATTAATGATGGCCATTCTGACTGGGGTGAGGTGGTATCTCATGGTAGTTTTGATTTGCATTTCTCTTATAATCAGGGATGTTGAGCATTTTTTCATGTGTTTGTTGGCCATCTGTATATCTTCTTTGGAGAAATGTCTGTTCAGGTCTTTTGCCCATTTTTCCATTGCTTGATTGGCTTTTTTGCTGTTGGGTTGTATAAGTTGCTTATATATTCTAGAGATTAAGCCCTTGTCCGTTGCATCATTTGAAACTATTTTCTCCCATTCTGTAAGTTGTCTTTTTGTTTTCTTTTGGGTTTCCTTTGCTGTGCAAAAGCTTTTCAGTTTGATTAGATCCCATGGGTTTATTTTTGCTCTAATTTCTATTGCTTTGGGAGACTGACCTGAGAAAATATTCATGATGTTGATGTCAGAGAGTGTTTTGCCTATGTTCTCTTCTAGGAGTTTGATGGTGTCCTGTCATATATTTAAGTCTTTCAGCCATTTGGAGTTTATTTTTGTGCATGGTGTGAGGGTGTGTTCTAGTTTCATGACTTTGCATGCAGCTGTCCAGGTTTCCCAGCAATGTTTGCTGAAGAGACTTTCTTTTTCCCATTTTATGTTCTTGCCTCCCTTGTCAAAGATTAATTTCCAGGTTCTCATTTCTGTTCCATTGGTCTGTCTGTTTGTTTTGATACCAGTACCATGCTGTTTTGATGACTGTGGCTTTGTAGTATTTCTTGAAGTCTGGGAGAGTTATGCCTCCTGCTTGGTTTTTGTTTCTCAGGATTGCTTTCTCAGGGTCTTTTGTTGTTCCATATTAATGTTTGGGTTATTTTTTCTAGTTCTGTGAAAAATGTCATGGGTATTTTGATAGGGATTGCATTGAATCTATAGATTGCTTTGGGTAGGATGGCCATTTTTACAATATTGATTTTTCCAATCCAGGAGCATGGAATATCTTTCCATTTCTTTACATCTTCTTTGATTTCTTTGATTAAAGTTTTATAGTTCTCAGCATATAGGTCCTTTACCTCCTTGGTCAGGTGTATTCCGAGGTATTTGATTTTGTGAGGTGCAATTTTAAAAGGTATCTTATTTTTGTATTCCTTTTCTAATATTTAATTGCTGGTATACAGAAATGCAACTGATTTCTGAATGTTAATCTTCTATCCTGCTACTTTGCTGAATTAAGTAATCAGTTCAAGTAGTTTTTGTGTTGAGTCCTTCAGGTTTTCTATGTATAGTATCATGTCATCTGCATACAGTGACAGTTTGATCTCTTCTCTTCCTATGTGGATGCCTTTTATTTCTCTTGTTTGTCTAATTGCTGTGGCTAGGACTTCCAAAACTATGTTGAAGAGCAGTGGAGAGAGTGGGCATCCCTGTCTTGTTCCAGATTTGAGTGAGAAGGCTTTCAGTTTTTCCCCATTGAGGATTATATTTGCTGTGGGTTTATCATAAATGGCTTTGATTATATTCAGGAATGTTCCCTCTATACCCACTTTGGCGAGGGTCTTGATCATGAATGGATGTTGGACTTGGTCAAATGCTTTTTCTACGTCAATTGAGATGATCATATGATTTTTGACTTTTTTTTTGTTAATGTGGTGTATGATGTCGATTGATTTGCGTATGTTGAACCATCCTTGTGAACCTGGGATGAACCCAACCTGGTCATGGTGTATGATCTTTTTGATATACTGTTGGATTCGGTTGGCTAAGATTTTGTTGAGAATTGTTGCATCTATATTCATCAAAGATATTGGGTGATAGTTTTCTTTTTTGGTGGTATCTCTGTCTGGTTTTGGAATAAGGGTGATGGTGGCATCATAGAATGTCTTTGGGAGTATTCCTTCTTCTTCAACCTTTTGAAAGAGTTTAAGGAGGATGGGCACCAATTCCTCTTTATATGTTTGATAGAATTTGCCTGTGAAGCCATCTGGTGCTGGACTTTTATTTGTAGGGAGTGATTTTATGACCTCTTCAATTTCATTTCTAGTGATCGGTGTGTTCAGTTGGTCTGTTTCTACTTGATTCAGTTTTGGCAGGCTGTAAGATTCTAGAAAATTGTCCACTTCTTCCAGATTGTCAAACTTGTTGCCGTATAGTTGTGCATAGTATTCTCTTATGGTTTTTTGTATTTCTGCTGTATCTGTTGTGATTTCTCCTTTTTCATTTCTAATTTTGGTTATTTGAGTTTTTTCTCTCCTCTTTTTAGTAAGTCTGGCCAGGGGTTTGTCAATTTTGTTCACCTTTTCAAAGAACCAGCTCTTGGTTTTATTAATTTTCTCTATTGTTTTTTGAGTCTCTATTTTATTGATTTCTTCTTTGATCGTTATAATTTCCTTCCTTCTGCTGACTTTAGGTCTTTTGTGTTCTTCTTTTTCTAATTCGTTTAGGTGGAGGGTTAAGTTGTCAATTTGGGATCTTTCTTCTTTTTTGAGAAAGGCCTGTATTGCTATAAATTTCCCTCTGAGCACTGCTTTCGCAGCATCCCATAGGTTTTGAGAGGTTGTGAATTCATTATCATTTGTGTCTTCATTATCATTATCAAGGTAGTTTTTAATTTCCTTCTTGATTTCCTCACTGACCCATTGGTTTTTTAGTAGCATGTTGTTTAGTCTCCATGTAGTAGGTTTTTTCTCTTTCCTTTTCCCATTGTTGATTTCTAGTTTCATGGCATTGTGGTCAGAGAAGATACTTGAGATAATTTCTACGCTCCTAAATTTATTGAGATTCGCTTTGTGTCCCAATATGTGGTCGATTCTTGAGAATGTTCCATGAGCATTTGAAAAGAGGGTGTATTCTGATTTTTTTGGATGTAGTGTCCTGAAGATATCAGTTAAGTCTAATTTTTCTATTGTTTCCTTTAGGATCTCTGTTGCTTTATTGGTTTTCTGTCTAGAGGATCTGTCCATTGATGTGAGTGGGGTATTAAAGTCTCCTACTATGATTGTATTCTCATCAATATCTGCCTTTATGTCTGTTAGTATTTGTTGTATGTATCTGGGTGCTCCTATATTTGGGGCATATATGTTGACGATAGTAACATCCTCTCCTTGGATGGATCCCTTAATCATTAAGTAGTGTCCTTCTTTGTCTTTCTTTATGTCTTTTGTTTTAAAGTCTATTTTGTCTGATATGAGTGTTGCAACTCCCGCTTTTCTGTCATGTCTATTGGCGTGAAATATTTTTCCCCACCCTTTCACTTTCAATCTATATGTATCCTTTGTCCTGAGGTGAGTTCCTTGTAGGCAGCATATTGAAGGTTTTTGGCTTTTTATCCACTCAGCCACTCTGTGTCTTTTGATTCGGGCATTCAGTCCATTGACATTTAAGGTGATAATTGATAGATGATTATTTATTGCCATTTTGAACCTCGTGTTCCAGTTGATTCTATGGTTCTCCATTCTTCCTTTCTTTTTTTTTTTTTTTGGTTTTGGTTGGATGGTCTCCTGTTATTATCTGCTTGAGTGTTTTGTTTGGTTTGGTTTGGTTTTTTCATTTTTTGCGAATGCAGTATTTAGTTTTGGGCTTGTGATTGCCCTGTTTTTTAAGTATGCTAACCCCTTCCTATAATTGTGTGTTTTAGCCTGATGGTCCTGTAGGTTCAAACGCTTCATTACTATATTAAAATTAAGAAGAGAAACATACAAACAAACAAACAAAAAGGGTCTATTTATTTCCTAACATCCCTTGCCCACATTTTATGATTTTGATGACTCTCTTTTATTTTTTCTTTTTAATTTTGTTTGAAACATGTTCATGATTAAATCTGTATGCTGGCTTATTTGAGTGACTGCTCTCTGATTGCAGTTTCCTCAGTCCTAGTTCTTCATCTCCTTTTTTTTTTTTTCTTTTCTTTTTTCTTCCCTTTCCTTCCTTTCTTTTTGGTTTACAGAAGCCCTTTCAGTATTTCTTTTAGCCTGGGTTTTGTGTTGCTGTATTCTTTAAGTTTTTGTTTGTTGGAAAAAATTTTTATTTCCCCTTCTATTTTAAATGATATCCTTGCTGGATAGAGTATTCTAGGTTGCATATTTTTTCCTTTTAGCACTTTAAATATCTCTTGCCATTCCCTCCTGGCCTGTAGTGTTTCTGTAGAGAAATCAGCTGATAACCTTATGGGGGGTTCCCTTGTAGGTAACATTCTGCTTTTCTCTTGCTGCCTTTAGGATCCTCTCCTTATCACGAACTTTTGCCATTTTTATTATGATGTGTCTTGGTGTGGGTCTATTTGGGTTCAGTTTGTTTGGGGCCCTCTGTGCTTCCTGTATCTTGAACCCAGTATCCTTTAGATTTGGGAAGTTTCCAGCGATAATTTCTTCAAATATATTTTCCATCCCCTTATCTTTTTCTACTCCTTCTGGAATTCCTATTATGCATAGATTGGCCCGCTTTATATTATCCCATAGGTCTCTTATATTGCTTTCATGTGTTTTCATTTGGTTTTCTGTCTGCTGACCTGATTGGGTGATTTCCATTATTCTATCTTCCATATCACTGATTCGTTCTTCTGCATTTATTCATTCTGGTTTTTACTGCCCCTAGTTCAGTTTGTATCTCTGCCAATGAATGTTCTAGTTTTTCTTGGCTCCTCCTTATATTTTCTACTTCCTTTCTGAGGGTATCTGCATTACTGTTCATATCTTCTCTTAATTCCTTCAGTATTTTCAGCATTTCTCTTTTGAAGTCCAGGTCTGTCTGACTGCAGAGATCTGTTTCATTGTTGACTGTTTTGGGTGAGTTCTCCTGTTGGTTTGGCTGGGGGTGGTTTCTCAGCTTCTTCATCTTGCTTGTTGTTGTCTTTTTCCTGAGGGAGTTGTACTCTCCGTGAGCGGGCAGTGCTTGCCTTGTCAGTGCCATGGAATGTTTCCTGAGGGCTGGCGTTGTTGGTCAGTCTTTTTTGAGGCAGTGTGGCTTTTCTGGAGTGTTGATGGGGCTAACAGGGTCTCTTTGAAGCAAAGGAGGACTTCCTGAGGGCAGACAGGACTGGGAGGTCCACACCACGATGGGAGCAGATTTCACTCGGTCAGGCAGAGCTTGCTCCGGTGTTTTTAGGCTGTGAGGTTCTTGCAGGGGGTTGGTGGTGTTGGGCCGCTGTTCCTCAGGAGTGCAGCACCCCCTGAGGGCTGGAGCAGCTATCTGGGCTGCTGCGAAGCCAGGAGGCTCCTCCCCAGGGCAGCCTAACTCAGAAAGACCATCTGAGAATTAGGCAGATCATTTCACGGCCCAGCCAGGCTTGTTGTAGCTTTTCTGGGCTGCAGGGGGTCCTTCCTGGAGCTGGCCGTCCTATGCAGCTGATCCGTGAGAGCTCAGCACCCCCTGGGGGCTTGGGTGACTAGCTGGGCCACTGCCAACTCAAGAGGCTCCTCCCCAGGGCAGCCCGACTCAGAAAGACTGCCCGAGAATTAGGCTGATCTTTTCAAGGCCTGGCTAGGTTTGATCTAGCTTTTCTGGTCTGCAGGCCTTTTCTCGGGGGCTGGTGGTGTTTGGTGCTGCTCTGCGGGGGTGTAGCCCCTCCAAAGGGCAAGCAGGCCTGTGCAGGGACAGCCCCTGAGGTGGTAGGCTTCAGGCAATTGTTGAGGCCAACCCTCCCAGATGGCAGGCAGTCAGCCCCAGGTCCTGCGAGTGTGTAGGGGGTGGCGGGGGTGGGGGGAGGGGATGCACTGGGAAGCACAGCTTTCTGCTAGCTAGCGGGCTGGTAAGCTTGCTGTGGCGTGGAGAGTATTCTATGGGGACCCAACCCTTCTTCCCTCCCCTCCCCAGCACAGGGGCAGACCAGGTTCTTCTCCCAGGTTCCCTCTGATGTGGCTTTCCACTTCCCCACCCCTAGAGTATTGCTCCCTTCCTCTGTGACAGCTTTGTTTTCTAGTCTCCCAGGCAGTCTCTGCCCCATTAAACTTGACAGACCAGTTTCTAGACCTCCCAAGCAGTCTCTGCTCCACCCCACGCCCCAGCCCTTTCCAGGGGACTAACCTCCAGAGACGAGGTCTTGGTGCCCAGCCCCCACCCAGGCGTCTCAATTTTTGGTGACTGTGCCCGTAGTTCAGATGGTCCGTTCGGTTCTCGATCTGCTTTTCAGTACTCCAACTTACTGCTACACTCTTCTCTGCATCTGGAGATTACTCTGTTTAGTTTGATCTTTCCTCCGAGTAGGTGACTTTCCAGAGTGCAGGATCCCTTTCTCCTCCGCAGTTCCCTTTCGGGAGCACCCGTCCAGCTCAGATTCACCTTCTCTCACTCTCTTTTCTCTTGTTTTGCCTAGTAATGTCACAAACTTCTTGCCATCATTGGAGTTTAGGTTCTTCTGCCAGCGATTGGTTGCTGTTCTGTGTGAGTCATTTATCCTGTAGATGTCGTGTTTTTTTGTGTGTTTGTGGGAGAGGGCGAGCGTGTCCCCCTACTCTTCCATCATCTTGTCTCCTCAAAACTGGTAGGAATCAGAATCAGTATTTTTTAAAGTACATTATAACTTCACTGTATATATTTGGTGATATAGGCACATTTGTGGATTATGAATATGCATACACATAAATAAAAATACATATTGGAAGTCTACTAGTGAAGTAATTTACAGGTAATTTTAATTTACTTATTTATCCTTTTCAGATTTTTTTAGTAACTACAATAAGTAGAATTTTATAAAGGAAAAATAGTACATAAAATTTAAGAAGAGACTGTCTAATTTATGTTTCTGATGTTTTTTAAAAGTTCTGTAGAGAGATGTTTGTCTATTCCCATCACAGAAATGACATTAGTCATGGTGAAAACAAATTAAAACATAATTTTAAAAATATTTTGAAACAAATATTTTATTTTCAGAAAAAAAATCCGCATTAGCATTAAAATTGGGAAACACAAAATGCAATTTGCAGAGAAAAAAATGAGAAACATGTGCCTCATCTATTCCCCACAATTCCTAGGAACATTTAAATGAAGGAAGTAAGATTAAAACACATCATTTGAGAAAATAAATCAACAAATAATGTTGAATATTTATATATATAACTATATAATGCCTCCTTTGACTTTTAAGGCATCAGGAATCAGCGTCTTATGTGGCCAGAAGTTACTCCTATTATGCCACATAGCATAGAAGAGAAGATTATTTAATACACACATGCAAACGCATAAATAGGCTTTGTAGCTAATTGTGCACGCAAGTGGAATCAGGGAAACGCCTGATGTGATTTTGATTTCAAGGAGTCAGAGTCTTCAGGGAGGCAGAGTCAGAGGTGTTTTATCTATTTAATTGACTTATACTGAGTTCTACTCTACTTTAATCCTGAACAAATACTTCTTAAATCATACTTGCATAGAATGTTGATTTCTACCTCCTCAGAAACTCAGCCTTAGAAGGCCTGGACTGGAGGCTTAGGAACTTATATGGTTAACAAGTACCCCGAGATGATTGAGGACGTGAGGAACACACTTCCCAGCCCCAGCTCTCTGCAGAATTGTCTTCCTAGATCTCTTTCTTCCCCACTGCCCTCCCCAGTTCTGGGTTCCCTTAGGCTGTTCCCAACAATATTCCTTTCCTCTAATGTATGGACCTTTCTCTTTTGCCAGGTACTGTAGCTGGATCAGGGACAGGATAGGCAGGGAGAAGAAAACTTACTATTCGACTCTGGTCTGGCTTGGAGTGTTAAATCTTTGTACTGCAAAGATAAATCTAATCTACTGCTGGCAAATATTTTATATCTCAATATGCTAAAAGAATCATACTCTTCTATCTTAGGCTAAGGGTTTATTAGAAATCTTCTGAAAATTTAAAAATTATAGGTGTTAGTCTTCAGGAAGTGATGTAAACCCCAAAATGTGTCTCTCTGAAAGAACCCTTTTCTTTCCTTAATACAAACTACAGGAAATTAAAATTGAAAGATAATTCCCAGATTTATCTTGATTTTTATCTTTTTTCTCTTCCCACCAACCAAGAAGATACTCTATTTGTGAGGCATATGGCCCCAAAAGGAGTAGGTGGGATGAAGTAGCATGATTTGTAAGATTTTCATAGTGATCAAAAGAGAGTGTGTATTTATAGGCCAAATATTCGTGTACCGTAAAATTCAAGTTGAAATCTTAAACACTAAAGTAATCGTATTAGGAAGTGGGCTTTGGGGAAGTGGTTTGGTTCTGAGAGTGACGCCCTCATTAATAGGATTTGTGCCCATGTAAAAGAGGATCCAGAGAGCGCCCTTGCCCTTCCCAACATGTGAAGACCCAGTGAGAAGACAGCTGTCTACCAGAAAGGAAGTGGGCCTTTGCTGCAACTCAACCATGCTTACAATCTGATCTTAGACTTTCAGCATTCAGAACTCTCAGAAATATGTTTCTGTTGTTTATAAGTCACACAGTCTATGGTACTCTGTTATAGCAGCCCAAACTGACCAAGACATCAAAAGAAGGTATGGTTCAACCTTTTGAGAAACATTCCTTGAGAGACAACACATTGGACTGAAAACTGGAAGTCATTGGTTAAATGACAGATCAAAGGCACAAATACTTTATTCAGGAGATCCCAAAGTTAAAAAATTGGTTGAACTCAAATAGTATTCTTTTTCCCACTTTATATTCTCATGTAAGTTGCTTTATCCATTTTACTGTCTCATGGAAACAAAAGTGTAATATCTTTGTAACAGGAATATTTTTAAATTCCTTGTAAGACTAAACACAGAAAAACATAACTGGAGGTTTATTGAGTACAAAAGAAGAAAATACAAAAATAAACACAAACTTTCAAAAAGCAAAACAGGTGTATCCGTCATGGCACAGAGGAAATGAATCCGATCAGGAACCATGAGGTTGCAGGTTCGGTCCCTGGCCTCACTCAGTGGGTTAAGGAATCACTTCTCAGCCTTTTGGCTAAGATCAAGTGCAGTGGGTTAAGGATCCGGTGTTGCCATGAGCTGAGGTGTAGGTCATAGTCACGGCTTGGATCTGGCATTGCTATGGCTCTGGTGTAGGCTAGGGCAATAGCTCTGATTAGACCCCTAGCCTGGGAACCTCCATATGCCGCAGATACAGCCGTAAAAGGACAAAAGACAAAAGACCAAAAAAAAAAAAAAAAAAAAAAAAGCAAAACAAACTTAACCAATCCCTCGCTCCTATCCTTTTCCCAAAATGGATCAGAATATTTATACTAAAACTTGAAAGTTACTGTCTAGACAAAAACACTCAGGGCCACAAACTAAGACCAGGAGCTGTCAATGATGGCAAAACAGACATCTTGGGAATTGGGCCCAAGATGTCTCCCAAAACAGCAAACATCCTGAGTTGGAGACACTGACCTCATCCTTTTTTTTTTTTTTTTTTTTTTTTCTGTATTTTGTCCTTTTTAGGGCTGCACCCATGGCATATGGAGGTTCCCAAGCTAGGGGTCCAATTGGATCTGCAGCTGCTGGCCTACGCCAGAGCCACAGCAACACCAGATCTGAGCCGTGTCTGCGACCTACCCCACAGCTCACAGCAACACCAGATCTTTAACCCACTGAGCAAGGCCAGGGATCAAACCCACAACCTCATGGTTCCTAGTCTGATTCGTCTCCACTGCACCATGATGGGAACCCCACTGACTTCATACTTTTGACAAGAAAAAAAAAGTCTAAAAATTTTAATTTATGGTTACATTGGAAAATATTAGGGATAGAAGTTGAGTTGAGAGTAAGAATAAAATTGGTTTTAGTGTCCCTTCATGGCCTCCCACTTAAATATACAGTATTAATCTGGGTTCTGCACAGAAACACAACCAAAGAGAGAGAGAGGCGTTCCCATTGTGGCTTCAGCAGGTTAAGAACCCAACAAAGTGTCCAAGAGGATGCAGGTTCAATCCTGGACTTGCTCAGGGGGTTAAGGATATGGAATTGCTACAGACTGTGGCATAGGCTGCCACTCAAATCTGGCATTGCTGTGGCTGTGGCATCCAATTTTACCCCTAGCCCGGGAATTTCCATATGCAGCAGTTGTGTCCTTAAAAAGAAAAAAAGGCTGGGGCGGGGCAGGGTTGGGGGGGGGTGTTGCAGGGAGGCGGTGGAGTGAGAGATTTATCTTTAGGGAATTGGTTCATGTGATTGTAGAGAATGAAAAAGTCCAAAATCTACAAGGCAAGCTGTCAGGCTTGTGACCCAGAGAAAAGCTGATTTTTCAGCTCAAGACTCAGGCAGCCCGGAAGCAGAATTCCCTCTTCCCCAAGGTACTATCTTTTTTTCTCTTAAGGCCTTAAACTGATTGGATGAGGCCCACTCATGTTTTGGAAGGTAGTCTGCTTTACTCAAAGTCTACCAATTTAAATGTTAATCTCATCTAAAAAATACTTTCACAGTAAACATCTAGACTTGTGTGCGACCAGGTATTTGGGTACTGTGGCCTAGGCAAATTGACATATAAAAGTAACCAATATTATATTCAATTTTTATGATCCTAATGACTTACATCAGAGAAAAATAATTAATATTTTGAAGGCTTATTTAAATTATTTAATAAAACAATCTCATGTTTTAAATTTAACTAAAAAATATATGAAAGTTTCATTTCAATACCAAAATATTTTAAAATGCCACATGTTGACAAAATAGTAATTGTGACATCTATGTTTGGTTCAATCAAGTTTCAAGCTGTTAACAGGTTCCTGAACTAAGAAAATAATTTAAAATTGTTGGAGTTCCCGTCATGGCTCTGTGGTTCACGAACCCAACTAGTATCCATGAGGACGTGGGTTTGATCCCTGGCCTTGCTCAGTGGGTTAAGGATCTGGCGTTGCTGTGAGCCGTGGGGTAGGTTGCAGATATAGCTCCGATCCCGCATTGCTGTGGTGTAGGCCCACAGCTGTAGCTCCGATTTGACCCCTGGTCTGGGAACCTCTATATGCCATGGGTGTGGACAAAAACAAAAAAATAAAATTGTTAGCATATTAGATTACTACTATAAAAATATTTATTTCGATCTCATTTGCTGATCTTAGGCTGCTAGTCACTAAACTTCTGAAATTTAAAATCATGCTATCATGTGATTTTATTTAGTTGTTGCAACCTTGGCTTCACACTGTATTCACTTCAGATACTGAGGCCTGGGTCTCACCCCCAGAGGTTCTGATTTAATTTGGCTGATGTGCATACTAGGGATCAAGATTTTTCAAAGCTCCACAGATAAAGTTAATTTGCAGTTAGAATTGAGAACCACTGTATACATGAAAATTAATCCAACCTGAGTGTGCATAACCCATTATTAGTACAAATTTATAACATCTCAGCAAAGAAGAGAGAATAGAAATAACCAATTTGTATTATTGTCTACGTAACACAGATAAAGTGTTTTTTAAAATTTTCTAGATAACTCACCCCAAATATTCAAATATATATTTTGAAGGTAGTATATACATTCCTATTTATAAATAAAATAATTCTGTGGTTTTCCTTTTTTTTCCTCATATTAGGAAAACTTCCTTTTAAACCTGTATTTATTTATTATTTATTTAGTGTGGAAAAATGAAACTGTAGGAAAATAGGTAAAAAGTCTTGGAGGACAAAAAGAAGAAGAAGGGGAAGGAAAGAGGAAGAGGAAGAAGAAGAAGAAGGAGAAGAAGCCAGTGTGCATAAGTTAAAAAATATTAAAATTTAATTTTTCTGCCTAGAAGTAATGATAAATTTTAAGAAAATTTCTGAATTTGCTAAGGAGGAAGAAATTATTTTTGGGGAGAGGAAGATCTGGGAAGTGTGGGAGAGACTGCTTGAAAGAGGGACTTCCAAGATCAGATTACTGCCAGAGCAAACACTTGGAGAAGGGAGAGTGTTCCTAGCAAGACAAAGCCAGGAGGAGGGACAGAGCCCTGCCATGTGCAAGGAATAATGGGGATATGGGAGAATGGAGTAGGGTAAGTAAGGGAGATGAAGGCATGGAATTTGGATTCTACAAGGGCTAATTCACCTGTCAACACATTCTCCGGGTCAACCAAGGACAATGCCCATGTGATGCTGGTGGGTAACAAGTGTGACACAGAGGATGCACAGATGGTGTCATTTGAATGACCCTAGCCGACCATCTTGGCGCCTAGTGGGGCTGGGGCAGGAATCCAGACAATTCACACTTTCTGCAGACTGCCTTGATCCAGGAGTTGTTTGAGGTGGATATTAATGGAGGCATAGGAGTTCACAGTCCAGGAAGTTATTGATCCATTCTGACACCCTCACTGCCCAGGCTCATGCTGGTTGCTGAACTTGTGCAAGGAGAAGAGGAAGGGATTTGGGCTGAGGGATAGTGAGATAGAGCTTTGTGGTGTAGAAGGAGGAACCTGGCCTGGGGGAGTTCATGCGGGGAGGAGCCAGGCTCTACTTGGCAAGGTAAGACTTCCTAGAGGGGGGCCATTAGATCTCTTCTCTGGGCTTGAAGAAAGGGTGGTCTTTAAGGCAAAGAAAAAACAGCTTGGCAAAGTGGAAAATGAAAATAGAAAAGATCCTGTTATTATTGCCAATTATTTTGGCAAATAATTTTACATGTCTGGAACATGAGGGTCACTTGGAGATGTGTAGGTCCTGAACTACATGCCCTCTTCCAAGGGCAATAGGGAGCCACAAAGGGTTTGAGCAGGAGAGTTTTGGCTGGATCTGAGTATCAGATGCCACTAGAGTCAATGCACAGGGCTGGGCTGAATGGTTGGAGAAGGGGAAAATTTCCTCTTAAGTTTATACTTTGGGATAATGTAAACAGTATTAGAATTCTACGTGCTTGAAAGGTTTCATACAACTTTTGACGTTGTAGATGTGTATGTATTTTTTAAATTGTGTTAAATTGTTAGTCTTCAACACCTTACTCAATTTCTTAATGGCATTTAATCTCTTTATGTTTTTATTTCTTTTTGGGGGTCCTTTTGGCAATTTATATTTCTCTAAAAAAAATCTTGTCTTCCATCTCAATTATCAAATTTATTGACATAGATATACTGATTATTAAACAAGTATCTCTCAGCTTGAAATTCACTATTCTATTGTTTGCAACATTATATTTTAGCTAGGACAGGCCAAACCCATTTCTGATGTGACAGCCAGCACCCTGCAGGGCTGTGCCAATACGGAGAGTTTCCTGGAGGGAAACTGAAAAGCTAGAGGAGACAATGGAAAATGCTCCATCTTCTTTTCTTCCTTCTTCTATCAGCATCACTACAGCAATAGTTTTTTGTTTATTTGTTTGTTTCTGTTTTTTGGTTTTGTTTTGTTTTGTTTTACTATAGCAACGACAGTAGATTCCAGTTTGCAATTTTCCCAAATGTCCCAAACCAGGCTCAATGCACCCCCTCAGACATACCAAAACCAGTTTGCTGGCTCCCCACTTCAGACTTTTGGGTGTTACCCTTGATAGACCCTTCTCAGAGCTTCTACATTTTGCTAACCTCAATTCTTTCCCCTGTCCCTCCATCCTCAGGGTGGTAATTGTTTCCTGTGTTTAGTACCTCTGTGATACTTCAATGACCTCTTTTTGATTTCCAGTACTCCAATATCTAGTTTACAATTCTGTATATTGTGTTCTCTGTTAAAATAACTGTGGTTTCTGTCTCCTGACAGGCCATCAACTCAGATTTATTGTAATTCTTTCCATTTCTTCAATATCTATGAATATATCACCATTGCCATTCTACAGACATTTTTTTCTTTCATTTTTCTTCATTTTCATTGCTGTATATCTTTAATAAAATAATGGTTTTTATTATTCATTTTACATAAATGAATGGAGTAATTCAATCCTTGTAAAGTTTTAGGGTACAGTCCGCTCTTTCATTTTTCTTGTGCTTATTCCCTACCCCTCCTATTCCCTTGCAACCACTACTGTGGTTTTCCCAACCCCCCTTCCACACCACACATGAGCAAGGACTCAAATTAACCACCTCATATATATCTGTAATGTTTTCCATGCCTGTATAATTATACACAAATATTCAGCTGTTTAACTCAGTTTTTTTAAATTTTTCAATAAAATTAAGATAGCTACAGTTTAATTTATTTTTCAAACATTCCTTTTTTTCAGCAGACATTAACTTTGTTTCTAGTTTCTTCCCACTGTGTACAAGGTCTCAATAAACATCTCAATATATTTACCCTTAAGTAATAATGAAAGTAAGTTTTCATGATCTATTGGAAAGATTCTTCTTTCAAGTGGAATTGTTGTTAAAGTGATTTTTTAATATATGTTATCAAAATGCTTTCCCCAAAAGGCAGTAATAGTTCCCTCTTCCATAAATAATGTGTAACAGTAATTTTTTTCCAGCATCCATGCTGTTTCATTTTAATTATTGTCAGATTAATGTATAAAGTAATATTTAATTTTACATTCTCTTTGCCTGCTCGTGAATTTGAACATCTTCTCACCTGTTAGACATTTGGGTTTCCTCTTCTGTGATTGACACTTCTCTTTCTTTGGTTTGTTCAATTTTTATCATTTAGTAAGAGTTTCTTGTTTATTATAGTTATTGATGTTCTACTCTTTTAATTGAAAATATACTTTTCCAAATCCATTATTTGTTTACAATCTGTTAACAGCATTTTCACCTTGCTATTGAAGACACCTATCACTTTTTTATAGTAGTGGGTTTTTAGTCTTGATTAATAAGATCATCTTCATCCCTAAATTAAACATGCAGTACCCTAGATTTTCTTGCAGCATTTCTGAGGCTTTAGTTTTACATTGATTTTTGTATCTGGTATAATTTAGAGTCTAATTTAATTTTATTCCAGATTCATAGTATGGCAATACTATTTATTAAATAATTATCTTGTTTCTATGAACTAAAATACCATCTTTGTCATATGTTAAATTCAAATGTATACAAGTATCAATTTCTGTTTAATCATTTTTTTTTTATTCCAGGACCAAAATATTGCTTTCATTTGACAAAGACTCTGACTAAACTTTAAACAGATTCTCTGAGCCCCCTTCTGGAATAGGACTTGATCTTTGCTTGTTGGACCTTCATAGCCCAGTTTTAGCAAGAATCTTGCTAAGTCACTTTAGAGAAAATTCCCCATCTTTGATATTGATCAAGTTCCTCATCCCCCACACTCAATAGCTGATCTATCCAAGTTGCCATCAGCAAGTATCCTAAATGTTCTTAGCAAGAATCCCCTTATCTTTGATGTCTCCTCTCACTAATTTTCCATATCTCCCCTCCTGCTCTTGAGCTATAAATCCCCACTTTTCTTTGCTGTATTCAGAATTGAGCCCAGTTCTATACTGAGATCTCTTTATCCCTATTTCAATAGTTCCTGAATAAAATGTTCTTTTTAAATCATTTTAGCCACTATCTGGCTCTGGTTTTCTTTGATACATATAGTTAATTTATAGATAAAATCAAGTCCCTTATATCCTAAATATGTTTTTATATTTTTCTTGGATACTTTCCTATACAGTTGGACACTTTCAAATGAGCTTTAAGATCATTTTACCTAATTATTTAAAAAAATTTAATGAGTTCTATTTAGAATTAACATTGAAAATTAATTAATTATGGAAGTTCCCATTGTGGCACAGTGGAAACGAATCTGACTAGGAACCATGAGGTTGCAGGTTTGATCCCTGGTCTCACTCAGTGGGTTAAGGATCCAGCATTGCTGTGAGCTGTGGTGTAGGTCACAGACACGGCTTGGATCTATCATTGCTGTGGTCTAGGCCAGCAGCCGTAGCTCCAATTTGACCCCTAGCCCAAGAACCTCCACATACCTCGAGTATGGCCCTAAAAAGCAAGAAAAAAAAAAAAAAGAAAAAAAAGAAAATTAATTAATTATGGGAAATTGGTATTTTATGATATACATTTACATGTAAAAACATGGATAGTATTTTATTTGCAGAGAACTTTTTCATGTACTCCATTTTTTAAAATCTTACTTTATGCTTTAATTAAATTTTATGATTTTTCTATGTGTCCTTATTTTTAAATCCATTCACAGGTATTTTATAAATTTTTGCTAATGTGAATAATTTTTTTCTGTTTCTAATTGTTTATCACTAATATAGAGAAAATCTATATTTTGTATATTTATTTTAAGTTCAATTACCAAATCAAATTATTTTATTAATTTATCTTTATGTTTTAACCAGAAGCTCTTCTGAAATCTATCATCAGCAAAAAATAGTTTCAGCTTTTTTTTGCCAAAGTATGTATCAGTTTTCTCAATGAATTAGCTAGAGTCTCCAAAATAAATATGAATGATAAGGCCTACCTCAAAAATTTCTTTGTAATTCCTTATTGTTGTTTAAATAATTTTTGTTTTGCCACATGGAATACTAATTTGCTATAGATTTTTCAGGATAGCTTTTATTAAAATTAATTGTTTCATATCATTCCTAGCTGACTTAGTTTTAGCATTAGGAATAGAGGTTAATTTAGTCAAATACCTCTTCAAAAAGTTAATAGAATTATGAAAGTTTTCTTCTTTAAATTTTGATGTAATGTGTTATTTTGATAGTTCCCTTGTGTTGAAGTACCCCTGCAGTCCTCAATAAATACTCTTATTTATGATACATTATTTGGTACACTGCTAGAGCTATTTAATAAATACTTTAGACTTTTTGCTTCTGTACTTATACAAGAGAATGGTCAAGAGGTTTTTTCCTTTTGTGTGTGTGTGTGTGTATACTATAATTCATACATTTAACACAGTAGTGTTTGAAAATACATTGACATCAGAAAAAATTAGAGAAATTCCAGATTCTTCTGGGGTTATAACTAGTTTAAATATTATTGCAATTCTTTGCTCCTTGAAAGTTAGTAGAACCATCTGGTCCTCATTCTGTTTCCAAGGGTAGATTAAGCAATCTTCAAGTCTTGTCATCATTTATTGATTCATTCAAGATTTTCATTTCTTCTTTATTCCTTTGTTAGTTTATATGTTGCTAGTAAACAATTTCATGATTTTCAAATTTCTTCCCCAAATTTGAAATATGTTGTTCTATCGTAAGATATTTTTAATAACTGTAACTAAGTTCTCATTTATTGTCTCATTTTTTCTTAAAATTTCTAAGAAGTTTATCTACTTTATTGACGTCTTCAAAAAACAACGTGTAGGACTGACTTACTCTACTTCTTTTTCTTTGTTTTTTATTTCATTAATTTCGACTTCTACCTTTATTGATTACTTCCTTCTGTTTTTCTGTGTGTGTTTCTAATTTAAGTGAGATTCTTTACTGGGCTTTGATAGAAAGCATATTTTTCTTCCTTGTTTGCTAGATCATTTATGATTTCTCAATTTATTTTTATCCATAGTTTATTTAAGAAAATAATTACTAACTTTCAGGTGGTTAATATTGCAATGATGTTTTACTTATTTCTAACTCTATGTGAATATGATTAGAAAAATTGCTTAGTAAAACTTTCCATTGCTGTGGCTGTGGTGTAGGCCAGCAGCTACAGCTTCAATTGGATGCCTAGCCTGGGACCCTCCATATGCACAGGTGTGGCCCCAAAAGACAAAAAGACCAAAAAAAAATGCATTTTTGCAGCCACTACATGATTAATTCTAATTGATTCGTAGAAAAATGAAAAAAAAAATCATAACATCTAAGGATCATATACCTTTAAATCAAGATTTTTAAAATAATTTAATTAATTTCCCTGTGTATGTTGCCTAGCAGTCATGTCTAATTCTCAAAAACACTGTAAAAAGCCTCTGCTAATATAACTATGTTTTATAAACTTACCCTCGTGTTCCTTAATGTATTGATTTTTATCATTAGCTATTTAGGTATATTCCAGCTTTATTATTACATTCATCATAAACTGCATCTTTTCTTATGATGTAATGCTAATCTTTACCCTTACTTATTGCTTTTATAGATAAATGTTACCCTTTCTCTTATTAATACAGCCATTCTTGATTTACTAGCCTTGTGTGTGCCCATCATCTCTTTGACCTTCCCCTTATCGCTCATTTTTTTCTTTGAAATACCATACGTTGGTTTTGTTTTTTGAGCCAGTCTATCTTTAAATAAGTGAATTCAATCCATTCATGTATACCATAATGGCTAATATATGCATTTCATTCCATCAACCTTTATTTCCTATTTTTTATTGTGGTCTTGTTTTCCTTTTTCTTATTTCTTCTGATTTATCTAATTGCTATTTATTTCATTTTCTTTGGCTTTTTTTTCCTTTTTAAATTCTATTTAATTAGATTACTATTCTTTTATTGGTTTCCTTCTTTTCTCCTAGTGTCATAAGTAAAAACATATTTTTTGTGCTGCTATTTGAAAGGGAAAAAAACTCTATTTTTTCCACCAACAAATTATTTTTTCCATAAGTTACTAGACTTCAATAAGATGAAACTCTTATAAATTTTTTTTTGGAGTTCCCACTCTGGTGCAGTGGAATCTGTGGCATTTGGGGGACCCTGGGATGAAGGTTCAATCCCCAGCCTGGCACAGTGGGTTAAGGAGCTACGGCTTAAGTTGCAGCTGTGGCTTAAGTTGCAGCTTTGGCTTGGATCCGATCCCTGGCCCAGGAAATCCATATGCTGTGGGGCAGCCGAAGGAAAAAAAAAAAAAAGAGGAAACTTTTTCTTAACAGTTTTTCATAAGTATTTTTTTTCTGGAATAGTATAGTATTCCTTGCAGCTTGTCCCCTCTATTTCAAAGATCTTTTTTTCTTTTCTTTTCTTTTTAGGGCTGCACCTGTGGCATATGGAAGTTCCCAGACTAGGGGTTAAATTGGAGCTATAGCTGCTGCCCTACACCACAGCCACAGCAGCGCCAGATTCAAGCTGTGTCTGTGACCTACACCACAGCTCACAGCAATGCCAGATCCCTGACCCACTGAGCAAGGCCAGGGATCCAAGCCGTAATCCTCATGGATACTAGTTGGATTCGTTTCCACTGGGGCACAATGGGAACTCCTCAAAGATCTTCATTTGGCCTTATATTATGCATTCCCAATCTATAACATTCGGTGTAACTATATAAATATATATATATATATATGTGTATATATATATATGTATGCTTTTTAAGTTCATCATCTAACACGCGTTTATGCATTCCCTACACCCATAATTGGAAGATGTTTTGATTCATTTGTTGTTCAATTAGAGCTATTTCCTTGGTAGATTGCCTCACATGATTTATATGGATGATACATAGTCTGAATTTTTTTTTTCTTTTGCAACCAGTTTTTCTTTCTTTTTTTATTTGATAATGATTTTTATTTTTTCCATTTTATACTCTCAAATATTTTCCCAGTTTTTTTTGAGATATCATTGACATACAATACTGAATGAGTTTAAGGTTTAAGGATCGTAACTTGACATACCTACATTGCAAAATGACTGCCACAATAAGTTGACATCCATCTCTTCACATAGCTATCCACCAAAAAATGTTTTTCCCCTGTGATGAGAACTTTTAAAATTTACTCTCTAAACAGCTTTCAAATTTACTATACAGCACTGTTAACTGTTGTCATCATGTTGTATATTACATCCTCCCTACTTATTTTTCTTAGGAAATTTGTACATTTTGACCACCTTCACTTATTTTACCCACCCCTCTCCCCTTGTCTCTGGCAACCACAAATCTGATCTCTTTTTCTGTGAGGTTTTTTTTAATACTCTTTGATATAGCGATTTATAATAGGAAATACATGTCTTCAACCTGTTTCTGGCACTGAGCTCTCAAAACACATAGAATATCCTAAGTAATGAGAGCAAAAAAATATATATATCTTTTGTTATGTTAATTAAGTGGCTTTGGACCACACCTAAGGATGGGGGCAGGTTCCAGGAGAATCACCCAAGTGGTTAGAGGGTAGGAAGTTTCACCCCCAACTCCCCAACCTCCAGGGAGGGGAGAGGGGCTGGAGATTAAATTGAATTCATCACCAAAGGCCAGTGATTTAATCAATCATACCATGCAATGAAGCCTCCATAGAAATCCAACAGGATTCGGAGAGCTTCTTGTGTTGGTGAACATGTGGAGATTTGGACAGAATGGCACATCCAGAGAGGGCATGGAAATTCTGACACCTTTTTTCTACCTTGCCCCATACATCTCTTCCATATCTGGCTTTTCTTGGGTTATATCTTTTTATAATAAACTAGTCACATATTAAGTAAAATGTTTCTCAGTTCTATAAACTGCTCTAGAAAATTAATCAAATGTGAGGAGGGCATTGCTGGAACCTCTATAATTTATAGCTAGTTGGTCGGGAGTATAGGTAACAACTAGGACTTGGATTGCCATTTTGAGTTGAAGGGGGTCTTTGAAACCTCCAGTTGGTAGCCAGTTGGTCAGAACCACAGGTAAGAACCTGGACTTACAACTGGTATCTGAAGTGGTGATGCCAAGTGTTGGGGTGGGGAAGGGAATCTTGAGGAAATGAGCTCTTATCCTCTGGGATCTGATGCTACCTCCACATGGATAGTATCAGAATTGAGTTGAATCCTCAGACACCCTGTTGGTTCCAAGAATTTCTTGTTGGCAGTGTGGGAAACCTCCCCCACCCCCACCAACACACACATGGTGAAATTGGGTCCAAGACCCCAAAAGAGATTCCGCATATAAGTGAGATTATATGTTTTTCTCCATCTGATTTAATTTCAGTTAGCATAATGGCCTCAAGGTCCACCCATATTGTTGAAAATGGAAAGATTTTCTTTCTTTCTTTTTTTAATGACTGAACAGTATCCCATTTTTTGTACACACACACATATATGCCGTTTTATTGAATTCATTGATTAGATCTAACAGGTTTTTGGTGTAGTCTTTAGGATTTTCTCTTTATAAAATCATGTCATCTGCAAAAGAGGTAGTTTTATTTCTTCTTTTCCAATTCTGATATCTTTTATTTCTTTTTCTTGCCTGATTTCTCTGGGTAGAACTTCCAATATTACATTGAGTAGGAGTGCTGAGAGTGGGCACCCTTGTCTTCTTCCTGATCTCAGAGGAAAAGCTTTCTGTCTTTCACTATTTAGTATCATGTTGTCTGTGGGCTTGCCATATCTGTGGGAAGTTTTCATAATGAATGGATGTTGATTTTTGTCAAATGCTTTCTCTGTGTTTACTGAGATGATCATATGATTTTTTTATTAATTTGTGTATGTTGGACTATCTTTGCATCACAGGGATTAATCCCACTTGATTGTAATGTACAGTCCTTTTATGTGCTACTGAATTTGGTTTGCTAGTATTCTGTTGGAGAATTTTTGAATTATCCTTTTCTTTAATTCATCTAAAAACAATTTGTTTCAAAAATATGCTTTAGGAAAGTTCTAAAGGGCCTTTTTTCTACTGTACTTGAATTTTGTTAAAGCTTTTTTTTGTCTGTTTGTTACTCAGGTTTTTTCTGTCACCTCTAGCTGTTCTATGTTTCTGAGTGCCTGGTTTTTAATCTTAGGTATAGGAGATTTCACCATCTCAGCGTCTCCTCAGTGTCTTAGGGGCAGACCAACAGGTGTTGGGGTCCATGTTGTTCCTAACCCAAGCCTTATGCTGGCTCTGCCTGTCAGACCACTCCCATAACCCAAAGCTCACATGCAGTCAGCTACTAGCCATCTCCAGATGTTCTTAAGGAGCAGATACATAAAGCTTCAGAGTAGAAGAAACATGAGAAATATTCATATGAAGTTACCATTTTTACTGAATCTCTTTTTTTAAATTTGTTTTATTTTGTTAGGTTAAATAACCATTCATCTATTGTTTGTTTTTCAAATAAACAGCTCTTGAGGATTTATCTTGTGGTGCAGCATGTTAAGGATCTGGCACTGTCACTCCAGCAGCTTGGGCTACCATGACACGGGTTTGATCCCTGGCCTGAGAACTTCCACATGCCACCAGCACGGCCAAAAATACCCCAAAAAACAACAAACAAACAACAACAACAACAAAACCCAGCTCTTGAATATATTTATTATGTGTATTCTTTGGTTGTAATTTCTCCTTTATTGGTTCTCTCTTTCTGGTTTCCTTGTTTTATTGTCTTTTAAATATTCATTAACTAAGTCATTTACTTTCATTTTTTTTCTTGTTTTGTAATGCAATCATGATGCTATGATTTTGGGGAAGAGACATACTTCAATCTTTCTAACTAACTTATTTTAGTTGATCTGATAGATCACAATACATAATTTTTTTTAATTTTTAAGTTTTAGATATTTTTGCCATTTTGATAGAATGTTTTTATTTGTCTGAGCTTCTTCTAAGTCTTATTAATTTTAATGTTATGGTAATGAGGTCTAAAAATCATGCTTTACTACTTATTAATTTACTAATTTCACTGAGATTTGTATCATGGATCAAAATTTGATCAAATTTTGCAATGTTCTGTGGACATTAGAGAAATCCTGCATCAGGCAGAAATGGGTTTAACAAATACCCTGCCATGCTCAGTCATTGCCTTGGAGCAGTCTGGGGATAGCTTGGCCTCAGATTCACAGGAGTGGGAGCTCAAAATTGTCTGTCAATGATGTTCTCACAGCAGCTTCCCGTGTAGGATCTCTGAACAGCACATCTCCATGACAACCATACAAATTTTAACACCATACCTTTAGACGTTTTAAGATGCAAAATGTCTCTGATAAGGGTAAAAATATCCATAATAAATAAGCCTATTTTTTTCTTTCCCTATACATTTTTGTACCCACTTTACAGAGATAGGTGATTTTTTATAGTTATTTGGACATTAACTTGGGAAATTATTCTTCGGATAAACCTTATAAAGTCTTTGTGAAAGCCTCTCTCAGGTTTAAGGCATATTCAAAGTAGAATATTGCCTTGCCTGAATAGGGGTTGTTAAAAAAAGAATTGGTTGCTAAAGACTCACAGGACTCAAAATGGCAATATTACAGCAGCATAAAGCAAGGATATGTCTCACAGCCAAAAAGTGTCTCAGAGCAAGATATGCAGGCAGGAGCTCCAATTGTCCTTCTTCCATAAGGGCCATAGCAGATATCTTTCTACCCTCAGATCAGTTATCACCAATATGTACGTGAAATACCTCCTAACCAGGGAGCCCAAAAGAGTGTCTCGTCCCAGGTTCCATATATTCTGCTGATTACATGGGCACATTCTTGCTATATAACTAGTCCTAATAGCAAAGCCTTTTAGTGGGCTTACTGAGACCAGATGTAAACCATCAGTCTCAATCTTGTTAGTCAATAATGGTGACACATTGGTAAAATTCCTCTCAGACCCGTGGTTTCAAAACAACTTTCAAATAAATATTTATCAATTCTCCAACCATTAAAATTCATGTTTCAGAAAAACATTTAACTATTTGGGAGAAATGTTCACAATATGATAGTACATAAGGGAATCACTATAGCTATAGATTTTTTAACTGATATTATTGACTCAGGAATAATTAAAAAGTTGAGGAAAGGAGTTCCTGTTGTGCCTCAGTTGGTGAAGAACCCGACATAGCATCCATGAGGATGCAGGTTCCATCCCTGGTCTTTCTCAGTGGATTAAGGATCTGCAAGCCACAGAGCAGTTCACAGATGTGGCTTGGATCTGGCATTACTGTGGCCGTGGTGTAGGCCTGTTGCTGCAGCTCCTATTCAACCCCTAGCCTGAGAACTTCCATATGCCATAGGTGCAGCCCTAAAAAGAAAAACAAAATTGAGAAAAGCATTGCTTTTCACCATGCACACTGGAAAAAATTAAGAACTAAGATCTTAATTTTTGCCTCAGCAGGAATGTCTCGGCTTTCTAGCCTACTCCTTTATTTTTCACTACCTACAAGTCCACTCTTCTGGCCTACAGTGGTATGAAATAAATATACACTGACAATAGTGAGAATTAGAGATTTTTGTTCTGGGAAAAGACTGTCCTTTGGCCATAGAAACAAGTAACCATTGATCTAAGTGATTAATAATTTCACACTGGTGCACAGGCCTATCTATGCTTTGTTCAGAGAGACTGTGTCCCACAGCCACAGCTCCCTCATGATTAGCAAGAAATAAAACCACCTTTCTAAGATCCTGAATGGTGGCCTCTTCCTACAACAGGTGGGTCCTATTACACATATTAGAAGGGAGAAGTGGAATGGCATGGGAAGGGAGAGAAGAAAAGAAAGGATGAAAGAAGGGAGGGAAGAAATAAAACAGGACTTTAAAAAGTAGTAAGAAGTCTTAAGGAAAGGGATGTCTTTACAGGCAAAAAGGACTTTCTGGAAGCAAAATTATGATTTCTGAATTTTAAAAGTAAACAGACTAAGTAGGAAAGAGAATGAATACAGTGTAAAACTAAAGTACAGATGTAAGTAGACTAAACATGGAAACAGCTCATAAAACCAAGTAAGTAAACAAAGAAACTGAGAGTGCTGGAAGTTAGTTCCTATGGTTATCTTTTCTGGAAAAAGTAAAAGAAACAGAAAGAAAAACACTACTTTTTAAAATAAGAGAAGGTTCTCGTTAGACATAGGAGAATGAACACATGTCTACTCCCTCCAAAAACCCCACTAAAGAGACAATAGATGTTTGTTTTGTTTTGTTTTGTTTTGTTTTTCAGGGCCACACCTGCAGCATATGGAGGTTCCCAGGCTAGGGGTCGAATCAGAGCTACAGCTGCCAGCCTACACCACAGACATAGCAACTTAGGATCCAAGTCATATCTGTGACCTACACCACAGCTTATGGCAACGCCAGATCCTTAATTCACTGAGCTAGGCCAGGGGTTGAACCCACAAGCTCATGGTTACTAGTTGGATTCATTTCTGCTGTGCCACAACGTGAACTCCCAGTAGAGATTTTTTTTTTTAATGTCAACTTATAAAGACAAAAAAACAAGGGAAGTAACAACAGATAAGAAATTCAATAAGAGTTTGGAAGCTGAATATCAGATGGATGAGGATAAATGACAAGAGAAAAAAATTAAGCTTAACCCACAGGAGAAGAGCAACCACAGAGTAATCTGATTCATTTTTGAGTTTTAACACTATGTATTTATAATTTTAGATTTTTTTAAGTATTTAAAAAGCACATAACTAAGTTTTTTTAGATACCAGAGTAGAATTAGCTAGAAATATGCCTATATCATCAGGGTTATACTTGCACAACATCACAGGAACTATTCTATTTTATGCATCTTAAACATATGTTTAATAAATGACAAAAAGAAATTGTATTATTTCTTAGCATGAAGAGTGTGACACACAACTCTAACATGAACCAAACCCAAACAGAAGTTGGTCTCATTTTCTTGGTTTCCATGCTTAATTCACATGTGTTAGTATAATGAATAGTTTTTATTATACACATTTTCTTATTAAGAATTAAAAAGATGATCAACAGCTTGTCTTAAACTACTTTCATGATAGCTAGTAATAGCATTCCTTTGGAAATATTTAAAGCTTATACAAAGATATACATGCAATTTTCATTCCAATGTTACATATGATAGTAAATTAAGAGGATGGGAATAACATACATACTACTATATAAAATAGGCAGTTAACAAGAACCTACTCTATAGCACAGGGTAATCTACTCAATAGTTTGTAGTAACATATGTAGGAAGAAAGAATGGAGGTATATATATATACATATATAACTAGATAGATAAATAGATGATAGATAGCTATAGATACATAAAAAACTATCTCTATACCATTATCATCTCATCCTTCCCACTCTCCTAAGACTACCAACCTCATCACTTCTTCCTCACAGAAATCAACCTCATCAGATAGCAAACCCCTCACTTTCTGGCTGCCAAATCTACATGCACACCTGTACCCGCGTTCATTCTTTCCTCCATTCCCCATTCAAAAGAGAGGGATTGTCCAATCAAAATTCAACTTCTGCTCAATGCTCCAACTTCTTTCCCCTCCTCCCATCTTTTGGATCCTTATAAATTAATTTCCCTCTCATGTTATTTAAGAACAAACTACTTCATTATTTACAGTAGCCAAAACTTGGAATAAATCTAAATGTCCATCAGCAGAAGAATGGGTAAAGAAGATGTGGTACATACATACAATGGAATATTACTCAGCCATAAAAAGAGCAAAAAAATGCCATTTGCAGCAACATGGATAGACCTATAAATTATCATACTAAGTGAAGTAAGTCAGAGAAAGACAAATATCATATGAGATCCCTAATATGTGGAATCTAATTTTAAAATGATATAAAATAACTTATTTATAAAATAGAAACAAACTCACAGATCTCAAAATCAAACTTAGGGTTACCATAAGGGAAACCGTGGTGAAGAGGGATGAATT
The DNA here is from genome assembly GCF_054392235.1 of Sus scrofa. Lineage (NCBI taxonomy): Eukaryota > Metazoa > Chordata > Mammalia > Artiodactyla > Suidae > Sus > Sus scrofa. The sequence goes on along the minus strand of NC_139397.1, from coordinate 106,359,857 downwards.
AGGGGAATGGGAATACCATATACATGCTACTATATAAAATAGATAATTAAAAATAATCTGCTCTATAACACAGGGAAATCCACTCAATAGTTTTTAGTAACATATATGGGGGAAAAGAATGGATATATATTATTTATATGTATAACTGGTTTACTTTTCTGTACATCTTAAACTAATACAACATTGTAAGTCAACTATACTCCAACAACATTAAAAAATTAAAAAGCAAATGATTAAAAAAATACACTACTTCACTTAACCTTACACTCCTCTCCACCCACCCCCTCAAATTTCTTCTTAGGGTCAGACACTGTGTCCAGCATTTTTAACTTACAATATCTTAAATTACCTTTCTCAACAACACATTGCTCAAATTGGCAAACTGAAACATATTTTTTTAAAAAGATAATTTTCAAAAAGTGTTAAAAACCATGACTATTATACAAATATAAATGTGCCAATGTTTATTTAACTCATTAATTAAAGGAATAAAACCCTACAAATTTATATGGAGTGGAAAATGGTGACATGAATTTTAAAAGGGCTTACGGAACTGACTTTTTTAAAGAGTAGGAGAGACTGATTTATCTCTAGTAGAGAGATTGGCTCTCTACTAGACCGATTCATTTGCACTTTTATAAACAAGAATTATTTGTATTACTGTCAGTGTTCTACAACTTACTGCTACAGAATTGTAAAATAGACTAGTCAGTACCAAAAGTGTGTATCCCTACAGGATCAGGTAATTAGGTAATTTCCAGGGGCTGCAGCATTCCTATGAAAGGTACCTAGTAATCATTTTTGCTAACTGCAAAACCTTAAATTTTTTCTTACATAAAGATTAGGGTTATTTATTTGAAATCATATAGATAATAATTCAAAAATCTAGGATTTAAACCCCAGCCTGAAAAGCTCTGCTATTACTCATCAGCTTTTTTTCAAATTTCTTTAATAAGTTATCCTCAGATGCTCTCTCCATGTATTAACTATCGCTCACTCAATCCCCAGACTCATGTGATTTCTGCTTTAACTGTTCTTTGGAAATATACTCATTTAGGTCATGAGTAATTTCTGTATCCTCAGAGCCAGTCAGCATTCTCTTAGTTATTATTTAACATCAGAAATGTCAGGCAACATGGAGCATGCCCTCCTTTTGAAACAATCTTTAAATTTCCCAATATCAACTTTTCCAACCTATGATCATGGAATATCTTTCCATTTCTTTGAATCCTCTTTAATTTCCTTGATTAATGTTTTATAGTTCTCAGCATGTAAGTCTTTAACCCCCTTGATCAGGTTTATTCCTAGGTATTTAATTTTGGGGGGTGCAGGGAGACTTTCCCTGCACCCAAATCCTGTACGTATATTCCTGCTTTATTCTGCATAAAATTCTGCATTTTCCCTTGTTTTATTCATTAAATGTCTGATTATTTGTTCCAAGTTTATCTTCCAGGGACCATGTTTATATTGTATACAGAAGCACTCCAATATTTCACATCCTTGGCACACAGTGGGAGTTTCCTCCTTTTTGAATAGATGAGTAACACTTATATAGAACCTGCCTGTAACACACACAAAAAGTTAGAACTAGGAGAATGGGGGAACTGAATGATAGCACTTAAAAATTTTGTGGGCGTAAGTAAATTTGTGCTGCCACATTTCTCATCACGTTCCCGCATTTTACAATGTGTTCATGATCTAGTAGTCTTTTGTGACATACACACATGCATTTGACACTACTAACAATATGGAATGGGAGTTCTTGTTGTGGCTCAGTGGAAAGGAATCTGATAAGTATCCATGAAGATGCAGGTTCAATCCCTGGCCTCACTCAGTGGGTTAAGGATCCAGTGTTGCTGTGGCTGTGGCATAGGCTGGCAGCTACAACTCTGATTTGACCCCTAGCCTGGGAACCTCCATATGCTGCAGGTGGGGCCCTAAAAATGCTAGAGAGAGAGAACATGGTTTTGAAATCTTTAAATAAACTAGCATATATATATATACACAAAATGTATACTTTATTTATTTATTTATTTGTCTCTTTTGGTCTTTTTTAGGGCCACACTCGTGGCATATGGAGGTTCCCGGGCTAGGGGTCTAATCAGACCTGTAGCCGCCAGCCTACACCACAACTTACAGCAACGCTGGATCCTTAACCCAGGGAGCAAGGCCAGGTATCAAACTCAAAACCTCATGGTTCCTAGTCAGCTTTGTTAACCACTGAGCCACAACAAAACTCCCCTACGATGTATAATTTATATATAATAAATTTACTTATGATGTATTAAGGTTTGTATACAATAAAACTTACTAACTCCCAGTTGAAAGATAGGCAACATAGCAAGTATTCTAAAGTGAAAATGATCATCTTTGGTGAATTTTCATCATATTTTAAGAAGTTTGAAAATAAGTTTCCCATAAGTTTCCTTGGAGTATATTGTGAAAACAGTTTTTTATGTACAGTTAAAATTAGTAGTGCCTGATATAAGTAATTTATGAATGATTTTGTGCAGGTTCTTTATTATTACTGCCTTACATTTCTTTCTTTATTGAAACTATTTCTTAAGTCCTGAGTATAGAAAACATAGTTGAGCCTTTTTTTTTTTTTTCAATTTCTAAAACGGTGAAAAGCTAGTATCCTTGACAATGGTAAACTCTTCACAAACATTACAAATGATTCCTGCATTCAAACTGAAAATATATCACTTGCCAGCAATATTATCACAGAAAAAAAAAAATGTTTAAGAGTCTCTGAGCCTCGGTTTCATCTGCAAAATGGTAAGAATTACAACGACCTCACTGGTTCATTTTGAGAAATAAATGAAGTTTTACAAAAAAAAAAAAATGTTTATCACAGTACCAAGTATACTGTGAGCACTCAATATTAGCTAGGTAGTAATTTTTAATATTAGTTGGTTATACACTTTCCCTTACCTTTCACTACACATTAAACTGACTAGTTTTTCATTAATGTGGTGAAACTAATATGAGTATATAGTTAGTCAAGGGTTGTAGAGAGAAACCAAGAAGTAATTTGCAGGGAACAAAGGCTGGTGGAAGTCTAACAACTGCTCATTAAGGACCTCAGTCACAGATTCCTATGTTTAAATTGAGAAACATCTTGGTTATCAACATTCCTTGATGACTATCTTACAAATCACAATTATTTTTCTCTCCCTGCAAATAAACTGACATCAAAGAAGAAGAGTTACCCAAGAAAATAATTTGAAAAGGCAATTCAGTGAGTATAAAATTTTAATAGGTATGGGTTTTCTGCACTGCACTTGGTAATGCTCAAATATGTCTTTTTAGGAAAATTGGAAATTGCATCAAAAAATTGACTGGCAATTAATAATTATTATGCTAACCATAATTTCTCACATTGTTTGCAGTAAACTTTAATAGGAATTTCAAGATGAAATTTTGATAAAACAGGTCATGTTTTATCAAAATTTTAACTTTTTTGTCAAAAGGAAAGATCTCTTAAATAAGCATCCCTTTTTTACTTACTTAAAAAAATACACATAAAGAGTACAACGAACTGTCATATACACATTACCCATCCTCAACAACTGCCAACTGAATCATGTTGTCATTAATATGCCCCCAAATTAATATTAATTCCTTAATATTATCAAATTTCTAAACAATGTTTAAATGTTCCCAAAGTCATATATTTACATTTTGTTTGAAACAGGAACTTGATAAGGACCACAGATATTAACAGGCTTTGTATCTTGTCTCCTTTCAGCTATAGCCTAATTCACAATCTGCATCTCTTTTTTCCCTTGAAAGATTATTTGTTGAATAAGTTGGCACTCTTGTTTTAGGGTTTTTCAATTGGATATGGCATGCCACTCATAATTAATTTACTTTTATTTAGGACACCAGAAATTGTTTTTCTTACATTGTCTCCAAATGCCAATATCAAATGAAGTTAAACTTCTACTTTAGGCATGTATGTGACTTATGTTAAGTATCTATGCATTTCTTAGTATAGGAAGAACAGCAATCTTCAGGCTTCATTGGCCAGAGAGTAAGAATATAAGGCTGCATTCCACTAATATTCAAACTGCAACAACTTGGAGTGCCCACAATCTAAATGCAGAAACTTATTCATCTTACAATATCTCCTACATGTTTCTGGAGTCTTTGAAGATGATTTCTTTCCCCTTGTACTTAAGAGCAGGAGCCACTCAGCCTTTTGTTAAATCTTAACAGGAACCACTGCCTCTTGTATTCAACAGCTCTTGAAGCTGGACTTCTGACCTCCCTCAAGATTCTGATGCTCCTATCATGTTGTTTTCCAAATTAACAATGAAACATTGTATTGTTGGATGGTGGGGAAAAGGTAATGTTCTTTTGATTGCTTAATCCTTTGGCATGCAGCAGTGGTTCAGAGACTAAACTGCAACTTTAATAAAATTTTACTGAATTTTCTGCTCAAAGGAAGCCAGACAACATAAAGAATAACTTAAATTATACCACATATGATTATTCTTAGAGTTTACGGGTTATGTCCTCAGATTTATTTAAAGTCATTTCCCATCTACATTTCAGTTTATTTCCAATAAGTTTGACCCCTACCTGACGTCATACACAAAATTAATTTAGCATAATAAATTAATTAAACATAAAAACTAAAACTATGGAGCATTTTAAAGAAAATATATAGACTATTTTTGCAAGTTTGGAATAGTCAAAGACTTCTTAGAACATAAGCTAAATGGTTGAAGGAAAAAAAGATAAATTGGATCTTATCAAATTTAAAATTTACACTAATCAAAATAACAGTTAAGAGTTCCTGTTGTGGCTCAGTCGGTTAAGAACCCAGCGTATTATCCATGAGTATGTGGATTTGATCCCGGGCATGGCCAGTGGGTTAAGGATCTGGCATTGCTGTGAGCTGCAGCATAGGCCACAGATGCAGCTCTGATCTGGTGTTGCTGTGGCTATGGCGTAGGCTGGCAGCTGCAGCTCTGATATAACCCCTAGCCTGGGAACTTCCATATGCCACAGGTGCAGCCATAAAAAGAAAAATAATAAATAAATAAATAAGTACATAAAACTGTTAAGAAACTTAAAAAGACAGTCACAACCTAGGAGGAAACATGTGTAGTCTAGATATCTGGCAAAAGAATTCATTCAAAATTTATAAAGAATTCTTGTAACTGAATAATAAAAAGTCAAATAATTTTAGGGAGGCTATTTTTTTCATGGACAAACCCTTAATAGACATTTCACAAAAGAAGATACATGAATAACCAACGAACACATGAAAATTTGTTCAATATCGTTAGTCATTAGGAAAACGTAATTAAAGTCAAAATGAGATAACAGTTCACATCTTAAAGAATGCCTAAAATTTAAAAGATCGAAAATTCAACTTTTGGCAAGAATGTGGAGTAATGGCAACTGTCATACATTGCAGAGTGATAGTGTAAAATTGTTGATCATTTCAGGAAAACGGAAGTATGTTTTAAAGTTAAACATACAACTACTCAAATTATCTAGCTATTTCACTCCTAGGTATCCACCCAAGATAAATGAAAACACACTTTGTGAATAAGACTTGTACAAAAATATTTATAGTAGCTTTCTTCATTATAGCTCCAAATTAGAAACATCCCAAAGGTTCCTCAATAGATGAATGAATTTAAAAAATTCTGGTGGATTCATACATTCATACATTCATACTCAGAAATAAAGAGAAATGCTATTATACAACAATAATGTGGATGAATCTCAAAAATGTTATGCTGGGTGAAAGGAGGGAATTACAGGAATATATATTGCATTGCTATTATCTCAAGGTTGAAAGAAATTGGGAGAATAATTGCGTGGGCAGGGAATGGAGGGACATTGACTGAAGGAAGGCATGAAGATACTTTCTAGGTTGATGGAAATGTTCTACATCTTGACTAGGTAGTGGCCAAGAGATGTATGAATTTGTCAAAACCCATCAAACTATACCCTTAAATTCTATGTATTGTATTGTTGTGTAAAGTATACCCTAAAAAGGTGTTTGGCAGGAAAGCACATTTTATATGTCAAATAATATAGAAGTCCCTCTAATGAACAAATGGTAACTAAAAGAGATATGGTCCTTACTTTCAGGTAGCAAGCTCAAGAGACTGGACATAGTATAAATCTTCCCACATCACAAGTACCAGGTGCAAGTCTCTTAGAGAAAAAACAGAAAACAAAAAACCTATAGTTTAAGTTCGCCCCTCCCTACCATTCTTTATATTCCCAATTCAAAGTGAGCCATTCTACAGGATGTTTAGCAGTGGCAAGGTCTGTCTTTGAAACAAACCCCAGAAGGCATTGTGCATGGCTTTGGCCTCTTGCCAAATAGGAAATTTGTGTCTGAACATGATATTCCAACATCGGTATGTGTAAATGATACTTTATGAGCACCAGTAGTCTTGTATACATTGAGAAGTGCCAAGTCTAATCCAAATCTATTTTTACAGTCTCTCTTAAAGCATGATGTCATCGCGGCTGGACCTTCCCAGAAGCTTCTTTATCAGTTCCTCTTCATTGTTAGCCATAGGTTGCCTTAGTTAATAAGATATTTCAAGTGACAAAAGTACTTATAAGTCAGAATTTTTAGAAACTGTGGCTAGCCAGCAGTGTAGCGTCTGAGTTCAGACTTAAGGACTTACATTTACACAAGCTATTTGTCCTACCTCTAGAAGAAGGACAACTCTAACAGTTACTAGCTACTAAATGATTTACCTAAAAGATAAAAATGACTTGAAAGACTGTGGTATAAAATCTTTGCCATGCATGGAGGGACAGTCTGTCATAAGATACTCTAAGAAATGGCATAATCTTTGGTCCTCTGTAGTTGATTTCATGCCCACTTTTCTGTTTATGTGTTAAAATGTTGACCAGTACAATGGTTGTCCATCTTCAACGTATTAGCCACAACATGACTTTAGCAATGCTTTATAAAGACTTTGTCTAAGCAATTTATATAAGAAGACTAGTGGAGGAGTATAACCTGTTTATTGATACTTCATAATTGTTTTACAAAGAACCTCAGTTATTCTAGCTAGGACCAGTTTTTACCTATCCCACAGACTGAAGAAAAATAACATCCACATTTCCACACCATACAAAGATATTAAAACCATACAAAGAAAGGAAATGTTTTCACAAAGAAGCAACAATTCTAATGAGTTGTGACACTGGCTGAAGTATACACTCAGCAAGTTCTATTGTCATCAGAACTCTTAGCTTTTCAGGCTAAACTGTCTATGTATTTGAGTTACTTCAAACTTTCCCACAAGAAATGGTTGTGTATTTCCTGTATGTCTGTTTAACTGAAGGGATGCAGGAGAACTGTCCAGAAGTAAACTTTACCTGAAAGGTAAATTCAAGCTTTTACATTTCCATGGATGGCCTGCAGCTTATAAAAAAACAGTTGTTTGTGTTCCAATTTTTTCTGTTTGTTTTTGTTTTTGTTTTGTTTTGTTCTTTTAATTTCACCCCATCAATGTTTGGCAGGGAAAAAAAGCAGGAAAAATGAAGACCACATTTAGAGTTAGCGCACTATTAGAGAAAAATAAATAAATGAGATTTCCTTGAAGAACATTTGGTTCTCTTCTGACGAGTTTTCTATTTAATGGAAACTTCATTTTTAGTTTTAACATCAAAACTTTACATCAGCTGACAAAACATAGAAAGAAAAGGAAAGAAGTCTTCGTTATATTTGTCTTGGCTTTTTCCTACTTACTAAACAATGGTCACTTTCAGTATATCAAGGGGACAAGGAACAATATTTTCTGGTTTTAAGTATTGCCTCTGGGAGACAGCATGGTGTATCAGAAAGAGTGGGGTTTTCACATGAGGAATGAATTCAAACCATAGGTTTTCCCTTAATTAACATTATGTCCCTATTATATTCTATCACTATTCTGGTTTTCGGGCCTCTTGTTTGTTAAATGAAGATAATTATACCTGATACGTGCTGTGATAAGGAGACTCAACAGAATATTTGTTCTGGCTCAAGTAGTAGTTGGATTTCTGATAATGAAATTTTTATTTATGCCCTTCCCGTGAATTCATTTTTAATCTATAAATTTGTAGAATTTTTAAAACTTCAGCAAATTAATATGAAGACATCAATCTGTATTTTCTCTAGCATCTTTAGGATTCCACTGAAGACTTACCCAGATAGCTATTTAGCTGACAGAATTATTCATCCTAACCCTGAATTAAGCAATATTTTATTTATAGGTCTCAAGCATCTTAAAATGACACCATTCAGCCATAAAATTCTACAGATGAGCCCTAAAATAAGAACTAAAACTCTTCCTGAAGGATTGATTGACCTCAGAAAGGACCAAGAAAGGCCAAGTTTATTCCTCAAATGATTTTTTTTCTTGTCATGCAATCATTATTTAAATTAAACATTGGAAAGTTATGGAACCATTCAGCTTCCCTGATTGACTTCTCTAGGCTAAATTGCAAGGATATAGTTTGTTGCGCAAGTATCTCAGGGATGCTTTTACACAGTAAATTTTACTAAGTAAAATGCTGAAGGTAAGGGAAAGGTCCAAAATACATCAGATTTTAGCAAACCCAATAAAACTCTCTTCTCATAGAGGTCATGTTATATATTTACATGTAGTAATGCTTATTATGGACCACTCTAACCAAAATCTTGTAACTACATGCATTTAAATCAAGACACATTAGCCCACCTCTGCCCTTCCTTCTGGTGTGAAACATTCTTAGCGAACACTCACAGCTCATAGCTCACAGCATTTTCCCAGTTTTCATAACTGCTATAATATTGATTCTTCCACACAAACCTTTATGATTCCTCAGATCAAAACCTCAAACTGATATATTTCCCCTGGAACCTATCACTCCTTTTTCAGATAAGAAATAGACTCCTTTACATTCCAATCACCAGAACAAAACACACACACACACACACACACACACACACACACACACACACACAAAACCTCTGCTGTTACCACAATCTAGCCAATTTAAACAAAGTTTAGCCAAACATGGTGGCTATGCTACTTTATTCCACATATACCTATATATACTCAGGAAGAGAATGCAAAAGTTTAAAGAGCAATATTCAATATTAAAATTTTAAAAAATATATCCACTATTAAATTTGAAAAGGTTTATTTAATATTAAAATGTATTTATTTAGTGATAGCATTTAATCGTCTTTTGATATTGCAAATAACATTAAAGGAAAAGAGTGGGTTTTTTTTAGTGTGGGAATATTGAACTAATTGAATGCCTGAAGTCATATTTCTTTTTTTAATGAATAGTTAAGGAAGATAATATATGAGGAGACTAAATTTTAGTACTAAGTTTTAGTACTCTAAAAGAGGAAAGCACACTTCACAAACATCTACTCAATACACAGAATTTATGGTCAAGACATTGTCCAGCATAGAATACACCTAGCCCATTTAAAAACAAGCATAAATATCTTTCCTGTTGTATAGACAAAATATACACTTAAAAGCAGTAGTGGTACAGCATTGAGAACAAATCTAGGCATATGGTAATTCATCAGATCAGTCTGGTTACTTTGAAGTATCTTCTTATAAAATATTTTTGTGCAATATGTAAAAACCACTAATGAAAATTATATAAATTTCTGAAAAAACTAAATCTTTGTATATTTGGTACTCAGGGGAATCAGAATAATTATCATCAGTTGTATAAAATGAACTGTACCAATTTTGACTTTGTGAACTCTCTGTAGATTGCAAGACAATTTGCCTCAGATTCTTTTGTGCATAATAACGTAAAAGTCTAATTTCCAGGTTCCAGACTCCTTTTTTTAAAGAAGCCACTTCAAGCTAGTTTACTTAATGATTTCAATTAGGCTTATTTACGAAATAAAGCTATATCCACATTGATTCAGATTTTTATAGAGTGAACTAGACACCCCGTGTATGTTTTTTTCTTATATTTTTGTTAGAGTATAGTTGATTTGTAGTGTTGTGTCAATTTCTACTGCACAGCATAGTGACCCAGTCATACATATAGATACATTCTTTTTCTCATACTATCTTCCATCATGTTCTATTCCAAGAGACTGGATATAGGACCACACTGCTTATCCATTCTAAATGTAATAGTTTGCATCTACTAACCCCAAACTCCCAGTCCACCCCAGAGAGAATTTATTTACATTCCTAAGTAAGGGGGATTATCTCATTAATTCAAATCAGACAATAAAATGTTATGAGAAAGTCATGGTAAACTTAGTCTTTCTTTGATGGTAAATGTGCTTGCCTTGGCTAGATAGGCTAAACACTGAAACTCAGAAAAAAAAAAAAAAAACCAAAAAAAACAACAACTAACTAAATAGTTGAAATTTTTAAAATCCCATAAATTATTATTTTGGAATTTAATTTCTTTCTTCCTTCCTTCCTTCCTTCCTTCCTTCCTTCCTTCCTTCCTTCCTTCCCTTCCGTCCGTCCGTCTGTCTGTCTGTCTGTCTTTTTAGGGCCACACCTGTGGCATATGGAGATTCCCAGGCTAGGGGTCAAATTGGAGCTGTAGCTGCTGGCCTACACCACAGCCATAGCAATGACAGATCCAAGCCACGATGGGAACTCCTGGAATTTAATTTCTTTTCTTTTCTTTTTTTTTTTTTTTTTTTGTCTTTTTGCTAGTTCTTGGGCCGCTGCCACAGCATATGGAGGTTCCCAGGCTAGGGGTCGAATCGGAGCTGTAGCTGCCGGCCTACGCCAAAGCCACAGCAACACCAGATCCGAGCCGCGTCTGCAGCCTACACCACAGCTCACGGCAACGCCGGATCCTTAACCCACTGAGCAAGGGCAGGGACCGAGCCCGCAACCTCATCGTTCCCAGTCAGATTCGTTAACCACTGCGCCACGACGGGAACTCCTGGAATTTAATTTCTTAGTCATCACCATAATGAAAATATACATTGATCAAGATATATAAAACATTTAAAAGAATCTGACAGGTAACAAAGACATATTAGCCCTGTCAAGATTTTAATTTGAAATGTGTAGAAGAATTTTATTTGTCTGCTTAAGAAAAGTTATTTAAGAGTTCCTGTAGTGGCTCAGCAGTAACGAAACCAACTGGGATCCATGAGGATGCAGGTTTGATCCCTGGCGTTGCTCAGTGGGTTAAGGATCCAGCTGTGAGCTGTGGTGTAGGCTGCAGACATGGCTCAGACCTTTGGATCTGGCATTGCTGCGTCTATGCCACAGGCAGTGGACCTAAAAAGCAAAAAAAAAAAAAAAAGCTATTTGCATTTATATATTTAGTTAATTAGATTTAAAGTTGCTGAAATACTTAGAAGTGATTTGCTACTTCAGCGTTAACTTCTGCAATGACCCTATATCCAAATAAGTTTGAATTCTGAGGTCCTGGAGATTAGGAATTAAACATAATTATTAAACACAATTAAATTAATAATAGCATTTGAGTCTGACTTAGGAGTTTGAAGTGGTGAAGATCAGCTATGTTAAACTTTAAAAATGATCAAATAAAACTAAATAGATTTTTTTGAATTTACATAAAGAATTAAGTAACACAGACTAAAGATTTTTAAATTTTATACATAAGCTAGAACACAGTTTAAAATTTTGCTTTCTACACATAAATTCTAGATATTTAACACAATTTCACCAAAGGCCAGCCAAGCAAAACACCATATACCATGGCCATGGTTAGCAATAGATTTTTTCTGCATGATCAACCTGCTCCTAAGGACAGAAACAGACTCATAGACATAGAGAACAGACTTGTGTTTGCCAAAGTTCCCTAGAGCATTGCAGCTTCAACCCTACCTGATCAGATCCCCACCATGCTTGTGGCTACTTTCACCCTTTAGGCTAAAAGCCAAATGCTTCATTCTCTTTGCTTAGTACCTACTTCTGCCTAAATCAAGTCTCTTCATCTCCTCAGTGTCTGATTTACTTGCATAAATTTTCCTAAATGTATTGATTCTACTCCATTTCATCTGGCTTAACTAAATGCATTTATTTTCCCACTTACACCGTATATTCACAATTTGATTAGTATTTATCAATTCTACTGTGTCAAGCTGATATCTCTGCCCTTCCCTAAGTAATTTCATAACAAATAGCCAGCCTCTTTCAACCTTATACTGACAACCAAATAGAAATATTTTAATTAAATTATTGCTTCAAAATCAATTGCAAGATGATCACAGATATAAAGCTACTTTTTATAAAATTGGTTTGTTTGTACTATTTAAAAAAGGCTCTGTAATCCACAACTATTGCCTAAGTAGGAGTTTATTTTTTGTGATGAATATGGGAAAATACATATAATATAGTTTTTTTTTAATTATGAACATAACTGTATGCGCCGGCCCCTGACCAAGACTAACTCCAGATCCCTGGTGTTACCCTACAACTTAGTGAGGAGAACAGAAGGATGAACACAAAATTAAAACCCATTCTTTAAAAGCAATATCCTATCATTCATCCTTTCAATAAACTTCATCAGGTCCACACTTTGTACCTGAGCTTAAACTAAGGATACAAGAAAAAGATACATTAACTGACCTCAAAACGACTGTATGCAGGTTTAAGAGAAAAGAAATCAGTAAACCAAAAATTAGAAGGCAGTGTGTAGTATGTAAATTATACATCCATTCAACAAACATTTCTTGAAAAATCACTTTGTGCCAGATAATGTGGCAGTTTTTCAGGTAATAAAGATACAGTTCATGATTCTTTCCCTTATCATCATCATCATCTCTAGCATATTTGATGCAATGATTTGTGGAAAAGCAAGGGGCAAAGAAAAGTAAGGCATGTTCCAGAAATTGAGTCAGAATTAGGATTTAGTGCAGAGTACCCATGAAGAAACAGTAAAAATGCAGAGACCAGATTTTAAGAGGACTTATTCTAAAAGACTGGGTACGTTTACATACTCCAAACTCTATAAATATATATTAAACTTTTTCTCATTGCACCAAATTTTGTTTACCTTATAATTTGTGTAGAGATTTCAGAGTGTCAAGAAATGAAGTTTAATTCCCCCCTGAAAGCAAAGCCTAAAAGTAGGAGTTGTATGCAGGTAGTTTTTTTGGAAGACAGACTAGAGCAAAATAGAAAAAGAGGAAAAGTCAAATTGAGAGGGCTTTATTGGGTCAATGACCGCCATTAGCGGCCAGGGGGCTCTCCACTTTTCTGAGGAGCACGTAGAAGACCTCACAGAATCTTCCACACCAAGGTAGAGAGGGAGAAGCATCCATCGAGCAGCTCCCATCCCCCATTATTGATGGGCGTTTTCACTTCCCAGCGCATGTGCAATACACACGCCCACGCACGCACGTGTCCTTACAAGTGCATACACCTGTGGCAAAGAGCAGCCTCCGGCTACTCCCACCACAATCTCAGAGGCGCCTTGGTACAGAAAGGGAAGGATGTGTGCTGGAGATGAGACTGTCACTGCAAAATGAATTGCTGATTCCTGCAAGGAAGAGTCCAAGTTGAGGCTTGAACCAGAGCGGAAGTTGAGAAGTCTATGAGGAGGACCTAAAAAGTGTCTGAGGTACTCACTTCACAATCATATATTTGAAATGTTCCTCAATATGTATATGGTAATTAAACACTGACCTCTTCCTCTCTAAAAATTACTGTCTTAAGGTTAACCTGTTTCGATATACACTTTTAGAAAGATCTATTGAGTTAACAGTTTTCAGCATGGAGAAGTTTGATGATAAGGAGACTGAAATGATTAGGGCTCATACTAAAATTATGGAAGAAAAGGAAGTACAGATCAGAAAGCTTCTTCATGAGATAAAATTGAAATCTGGAGAACATAGGAGAGAGACAGCATATCTTTGGACAGTGTTTCTTAGACACTTTTTGGTATAACCCACATGAAGAAATACATTTTGTGCCAGGAAGACCCTCTTTCCCTCATGCCACCTTATACATAAACATACATTTTAGCAATACAGAAGTTTTACAAACTATTATCTTGACTGTGTGCAATGCTAATATTTTTTGTTCTATTGTTTGTTTTTCTATATTGGCTGCATAAATTGATGTTACCACAGTTTGAAAATAGTGATTTAGGGTTACCCCCAACTTTCTAGTTTAGCAAAAAAAAAAAAATTGATGGGTAGTTAAGATGAGGAATGTAGAAAAAGGAAAGAGGAGAAGGTTTTGAAGAGAAGCATTCAGTTTATGTTTGGGATATGTTAGGGACTTTCACATATAATGATTCATTTAATCTCTCTAATTACCTTAGTAGGAAGTTGTTATTCCAACTTTAAAGATGAAGAAATTAAAGCTCAAAAAAATTACAGTACTTTTCAAAAAATTGCACAGACAGAAAATGGAGAAAGGTTTTGAAATAATTTTTTATTCCTCTGTTAAAATTAAGCATTCTGCAAGGCTCCCCTTTAAATTAATACGAACCTTGCTTTACATGTAAAAGGCTAAAAATACCAGTGAATAGTGCCATTAAATTTCTGCATTACCGTGTAGTCTATTGAGAATTAGGTTTTGTTAATTTAGTTTTATAACATATATTATTTTCTGTTCTTTATTCATGCAACGACCACCCTTCATAAGGAAAAAAATTAAATTTTAATTGTTTGTTCGGTCTGTGAGGGAGAATAAGAGACCTGAACTACTTTTTTCCTCTGTGTTGTCCATTTTCAGAGAATTTTTAAACTGGAGGAGACTATGGAGATCATCTACTGGAGACATCCAATTCCTTTACTTCTAAAATAAGAAAACCAATCTCATCTCTTTATTGGCAGAACCGGGTGTGTAGGAAACCCTTGTAAATCATGTATGTGTCCTGCCATTTAAATCTTGCAGTTATTATTCAGCTTCCCTCTCCCCTCCCTTCTGCAAATGTTCTAATTGCACTTTTCAGGAAAATCATTTTCCAAGTGTCCATATCACAAAGTGAACACAAGAAAGATTTCAGCACAAGGAGAAGGAAAGGGTGGAGTTGTTAACATCCTCCTCCTTCCTTCAGTGGGTTCAAAGCTTTTTTTTTTTTCCCCACTTCTATTCCAATATACACAGACTGAACACGTATGGTGGCCACAATGTTTTAGCTCCAGGTCCCACAGAAACTGGAAAATTACTTCTCTCTTTCTGGGTTGATGATTGACAGCTGACATCCTGAAGATTTGTTGTCCCTTCACTTTTCTTTTTCCTTTCCCCTTCCCATTCTGTGAAATAGCCTTATACATACCACTACATCTTCATATTCTGTCTCTTATGGAGGCCCTTATTGATAGAGAATCTCCTTGCTGTTCTCTCATATTGTCGTGGAAGGGTGGAAAGCTATAGAGAGTCACACAAAGGGATTCAGCCTAGGCCCTAAAGAATTGTTTGTGTACCTTAAATCTCAAATATAAGCAGCGCTTTTCCAATTTGTGCAATAAGCAGAGCTAAATTATTTGTGGTATAAAAACTGCCCTGATCACCCAAGATGCTGTAAGCATTTGCAAAAGTTTGAATATGTAGGCTGTATTAAAACAATCAGGACTCTTCAGAGAAATAGACCCAGTAGGATGGAGAGAAAGACAGAGAGTGAACCAGAGAAATTGATTGATTTTAAAGAATTGGCTCACATGACTATGAGAGCTGGCAAGTCCAAAATCCCTAAGGCAGGCCAGCAGGCTTTTTTTTTTTATCTTTTTTGTCTTTATAGGGCATATGGAGGTTCCCAGGCTAGGGGGTCAAATTGGAGCTGTTGCTGCCAGCCTTCGCCACAGCCACGTCAACGCCAGATCCGAGCCGCGTCTGCAACCTACACAACAGCTCACAGCAACGCCGGATCCTTAACCCACAGAAGGAGGCCAGGGATCAAACCTGCAACCTCATGGTTCCTAGTCGGATTCGTTTCCACTGTGCTGCGGCAGGAACTCGATACTGCAGTCTTGAATCTGAATATCACGGATCAGAAGACTGGAAACTTAGGCAGGGTTTCTATGTTGGTATCTAGAAGAGAATTCCTTCTTCAGGAGACCTGTTTTTGGTCTTAAGTTCTCAGCTAATTGGAAGAGGCCCAACCCACATCTGCTTTACCCAAAATCAATTTGTTTTAAATGTTAGTAACATCTAAAAAAAATACCTTCATAGCAACATCTAGACTGGTGTTTGACCCAGCAACTGAGTACCATAGCTTAGCCATATTGACACATAAGAGTAATCATCACAGCAGCTAACCATAAATTTGCTTCTCACAGGCAAAGTATCTGGTTAAAACTGTAATACAATAGAATTACATTAAGTTTTAAAAAGCATCACTACAGGGTAACATACATAACCTTTTCAACTATTTTGATTGATCTGAATGGCCAATTTTGATAATATGTACCTAATTTTGATCAATGCTCATTTAATTTTATTTAAAATAAAAGAATAATCTGTGGAAGTTTTTGATTTAGAATTTGGGGGGTATGTATGAGAGAGAAAAAAAGAGAGAAACGCTATTATCTGACAAAAACTAAAAGTTATTCTGCACTAGTAGTCAATTCAATTTAGCGTTTATATTTTGAAACTCTCTAAGTCAAATGTATATAGAGATTTAAGATTTAAATCTAATATCAATATAATCCCTGTGGTATATGCTTTAAATTACACTAAATAAACTAATTCTGGAAGAGAAAATAAAACTACTCCATAAAATTGTATATTAGCGTGTGGTTATCTAGGAAACAAACAACAGCATTTTCACTTAAATATGTTTCGCAAAAACTCTCCCCCTTTCCAGGAAGAGATAAGTAAGAATAAAAAATAATAGTTTTTTGTGTCTAATTTCCATGATAGTTTCATAGTTACATGAGCCAGGGTGAGGAGCCCTGTAGGTTCTTTTCTTTTCTTTTTGATAATTAGCAATAGCAATAACCCCCCTCCCTCTCAGCTTTGACCTCTCTAGCTTATACATTCCCTCTGTGAGGCTCAGCCCAGGCTCACGTGGTAAAGTCAGCAGAAATCTGAAACTTTTTGCTTGTCAATGTTAGAGATAATAGAGCTGTTCATCACTCAGCACAGAATACATAGAAAGTGGTTATACTTTTTGTTCATCAACTTTTATGTTCTCCCCCTTTTTTATGAAGTATTTCAAACATTTAGAAATAAGTTGTACCCAACACCCAGATTTTACAAATGTTAAATTCATAACTGTTTCGGAAACCGGGAAAGAAATAAAAAATGGCAGCTACAGAGTAAGTCCCTTTCATACCTTCCTGAGTCTTTTAGCCTGAATTACTCCTCCCCTTCCACTGCCCTCCTCCTTTTTCAGAGATAACCAATATGTTACTAGATTGTACAACCTTCCTATCTTGACTTTTGTTACTTTTTCTGCATGTGTATAGAGCCATCAAAATTACAGGTATTATTTTCCTATTTTAAATTTTGCATAATATGTACTTGCAGCTTAATTTTTAATTTAACCCTATGCTTTCAAAATGTACTCAGGTTGGAACATATAGACCTACTTCGTTTATTTTAACTTTTTCATTTTCTGTTCTCTAGAGTGATTTTAAAGTTGGTAGCTATCAATTTCCAATAGTTTGATAAAAGAATGTCAGTAACTGGGACTCTAAACTTTAAAAAAAAATTATAGATTTTTGACCACAAAATGATCCATTTCCTTAGTGGATATAAGTATTATTAGTTTTCCCTACCTCCTTGAATCCATTTGGTAAGGTATATTTATTTAGAAAATGTCCATTAAATCTATATTTCTATATTAAGTTACAAATGAATAATTTACTATTATATATATATATATATATATATATATATATATTTTTTTTTTTTTTTTTTAGTCTTTTAGGGCTACACTGGTGCCATAGGGAGGTTCCCAGGCTAGGGGTCAAATTGGAGTTGTAGCCGCCGGCCTATGCCACAGCCACAGCAACACCAGGTCCCTAACCCACTGAGCGAGGCCAGGGATCGAACCTGCATCCTCATGGATGCCAGTTGGGTTTGATAACCACTGAGCCATGACGGGAACTCCAATAATTTACTATTAGATATTTTAATAGGAAAATGTAGATTATATCTGGTTTTTCTTTATTGATGTTCTTAGAGATTTGTGTAAGTTTTGAATCTTTTTAAAGAATAAATTTTATACAATGCTAATTTTCTCTATTATGGTTTGGTTTTCTAGATTCTTTCCTGTTATTATCATTATCACTCATTTCTACTTTCTTAAGATTTACTGTTTTCTGGATTTCCTGAGTTAAACATTTAGCTGATAAATTTCCAATTTTTTTCCTACTACAGGCATTTAAAGCCAAAATTTTTCTCCAAGTGTAATTTTTTTCTGTAGTCTACCAATTTTGCTTCCATTATTTTTCAGTTCTAAATAGTTTTTAATTTTAAATATGATTTCTTTTTGCATCTATGAAATATTTGGAAGTATATGCTTTGATATTATTCTCTAATTTTATTATATTGTTCTCAGAAAACATGGCTTGTGTGTTATCATCTGTTAGAGAATTTCTTTATGGCCAAGTACATGAATGACTTTTAAATATATCTCTGGGTGATTGCTAATACCAGCCAAGATGAGTAAGCATGTTAGAGGCTTTCTCTCTCACTGATTACAGTTTAAAATTCTGGATAAAATGCCAAAACAACTATCTGATGGCTCTAATAAGTAAATAAGAGCAAGGATATCAAAAAGATAATTTAAACTCAAAAACCACCAGTATGGCAATGATGAGTTTCCTGGTATTTTTTTCCCTCCAGGATCTTCTGGCTTTGACTTAAGGATGGGCCAAATCAGGGAACTGTGCAAAAACTTGCTTTTCTCAGAGCAAAAACTTTGAGATAAACCTGTTTTGCTAGCCATAGGACTAGGAAGCAAGACACTTGCAAGCAGAGTGTGAGTGTGTGGAGGAGAGGGGATTTCAATATACTTTTCCCTCTCTCTTTGCTTTCTCACTGCCCCAAGGCCAGCCTCACTGCCTGCAGAGGCCTCAGCAGGGGTACAGGACCCTCAAACCCCAAGAAAACCCATCTCTCTGAATAGAGAAATCAGGAAAATGGGCCTCTATGGTGGGGTGTGGAAGGAATGCCTTTTTAAATTATTTTCTTTCACTACTTCTCCCTGAGGTGTATCCAATTACACAGAACTGTACAACAGTGTAAAAGACAACAGCTTTATGAGAAATCTATCTTTCTTGGCCAGAGGAACTTGGAAAGGGGAACCAAACAGTGCAGGGGAAAAATCCTAAAAAGAGAACTGAAGAAGGGGATTCCCAGGCTCAACCCAGAACTGCATGTACAGAACATATCCAAAAAAATCACAGCAAAGTCTTGACGAATTAATCGTGAACGAGCTCTAAAGTTCCACACTAATCTCTTACTGGCTCAGACAGCACAGGAAAGACTTTAAAACCTGAACTGACATTAAAACTACCACCCCCAGAAGGTAAGATAGAACTCCACAGTCTGAATCAACAGAGTTGATTTACTGGTAAACAAAAAACTCAACCTTCTTCAGAGAATTTTAACAAGATACAGAGTCTCAGAAACATTATTCAAAATGTTAAAGATACAATCCAAAATTGTTCAACATACAAATAACAGAAATATTGAACCAGCTTTCTAGAGAAAGAATAATCAACAGATGTCAAATCTAAGATGACCCAGATATTGGAATAAAGATTTTAAATTATGTATCATAATCATCTTCCATAAATTAAAGGTGAATACTCTTGAAATGAGTGGAAATATAGACATTCTTAACAGACAGATTGAAACTATTAGGTTATAAAAAGGGATAAAATGGAACTTTTAAAATTGAAAAATATAATACCTATAACTTGAAAATTCCCTATGTAGGCTCAATAGAAGAATGAAGATGTCAGAGGGGAAAGTCAGTAGACTTAAAGATAAATCAATAAAAATTATCCAGTCCAAGTAACAGAGGGAAAAGATAGAAAATGAAAATAACCAGAGCTTCTAGGTTCTAAGGATAATATGATAGTAATATCAAAAGATCTATTAAGGAGAAATAAGTTGATGCAGAAAAATATTTTAAGACATAGTCGTTGAAAAAATTTCTCCATGTTTGATGAAAAACATAAATTTACAGAAAAAAATTCGAGAATCTTAGCAAACCACAAATGGTTTAAACTAGATTAAAAGACTTAAGGGAGACAGAGGAAAACTTGGAACTTTAGAAATGAAGGAAAAAAAGAAGTAAATGGTAAATATTTTAATATAATTTACTATTTTCTTCTCTTTTTATTAAAACATATATTCCTTTAAAAGTAAAATTTATAATATTTTCTGGGAAATTTTGATGTATTTACATGTAATATATATAACAGGGCAAATGGACAGAAAATCAGTAAGAACATAGAAGACCAAACAATGCTATCAACCAACTTGACCTAATTGACATTTGTAGAACACACCAAATAGTAGAAGAAAATGCATTCTTTTCAAGGACACATGAAACATTAACTAAGATAAAAGAAACATTAACAAATTTACAAGAATTTAAATTATATAAATTATGTTCTCTAAACATCAGTAACAGAAAAATGTCTGCAAAGTACTAAATATTTGAAAATTAACCCATGGGTTAAAGGAGAAATTTTAAGAGAACTTGGAAAATATTTGAACTGAACAAAAATGCAAAGTAACTGTGTAAAGAATATAAGAGGAGATACTCCTACAGACTCTGCAGATACTAAAGGATAACACAAGAATATAAAACTATGCACATAATTTCAACAGCCTGAATGAAATGGATCACTTCCTTGAGAAACAAATTACCAAAATTCACTTAACAGAAATAGTTAATATCTGTATCTATTAGAAAATTGTATTTGTAGTAAGAAATGGGCCAAAAAAGAAACCTGTAGTCCCAGATGGTTTCACTTGTGAATTCTACCAGGTATTTAACAAAGAAATCATTCCAGTTCTACATAATCTCTTGCAAAAAATAGAAAGGCAGGGGAGGAGGATGGGGTACTTCTCAGCTCATTTTCTGAAGCTCACTTGATACCAAAAACAGTGAAAGGTATAAGAAGAAGAGAAAACCACAGAGCACTGTCACATAAAAGATCTCAATGCTATGGCCTGAATATTTATGTCCTCCTCCAAATTCGTATGTTGAACTCTTAACCCTCAAATGTGATGATGATATAGGTAGGTGGAATCCTTTGAGAGTTGATCAGGTCATGAAGGTAGAGCCCTCACAAATGGAGTTAGTGCTCTTATAAAAGCATTCCACCAAACTTCCTAGCCCCTTCCATCATGTGAGGACATGGTGAGAAGGTGTACTCTATGAACCAGGAAGTGGACCCTCACCAGCCACCACATGGAATCTATCCCATGATCTTGGACTTCCTAATCTCCAGAACTCTGCTAAATGAATTTCTTTCACTACTTCTCCCTGAGGTGTATCCAATTACACAGAACTGTACAACAGTGTAAAAGACAACAGCTTTATGAGAAATCTATCTTTCTTGGCCAGAGGAACTTGGAAATAAGACTATCTTAGATATTACAGATAATAGGATGAAGAGGGGGGGTCACAGATATTAACTATTTCTGTTAAGTGAATTTTGGTAATTTGTTTCTCAAGGAAGTGATCCATTTCATTCAGGCTGTTGAAATTATGTGCATAGTTTTATATTCTTGTGTTATCCTTTAGTATCTGCAGAGTCTGTAGGAGTATCTCTTCTTATATTCTTTACACAGTTACTTTGCATTTTTGTTCAGTTCAAATATTTTCCAAGTTCTCTTAAAATTTCTCCTTTAACCCATGGGTTAATTTTCAAATATTTAGTACTTTGCAGACATTTTTCTGTTACTGATGTTTAGAGATATTTTGCTATCACAGCCCGAATGGACTAACTCAAAAAATTTAGTCCTATGGTATGTAAAAAGAGATAATATGAAAATTAAAATCACAATGAGATGCCAATACACATCAATTAGAATGTCTTTTTTTTTAAATTAAGAATAGCAAATACTAGCAAGGACACTAAACAACAGAAACTCTCATACATAGCTGGTGGGAATACAAAATGGCATGGCCACTCTAGAAAATGATGTCTTACAAAGTTAAACATAACACTTACCACAGAAATTGCCAAGCATACTACACTTTGGCATTTACCCAAGTGAAGTGAAAATTATATTCACACAAATGCTACAATAATTTTAAAACAATTTTAGTAGTATCAGCAGAAATGGAAAACAACATATGTCCTTGAACTGGGGAAAAGACAAATAAACTGTGGTACAAGTTTAGTCAGTATTTCTATCTCCCTCCAGAAACTAAGAAAGCTTGAACTCTAATCGTGTATCTCTGAGTTGCCCATGCAATTTGAGCCCCACTTTTCTTAAGCACTCAAAATTAGTCATCATGATTATTTCTATTACTGCTTTAGCTTTCTTTGCTTATTTAGATACATCTACAGGTTAATTACTTTCTTTGCAGACATGCTAATCCACATGTTAATCAATGTCTTTGATTCTTGCATCTGATTCTTCTGTGTTCCCTATTCTTTTTAAAGTGCATCATTTGATGTTCCCTTTAGTGATTTTGTATAAGAATCCTCTTAGTCCTAAATTTTCTGAATATGGTTTGGGTTCCTCCTTTTCTATAACAAAATGTTATTTGATCCTGGGTAGCAGACATGGTTTCTAAGCCTCACAGTTGAGGCAAAAGCACAAGCATATGGAGTCTAAATGCAGTGATTTTCTAACTATTGATGTCACCCACCCATGAAAGGATTGCTTAAAGGCAGTTTCCTGCAAAATCAATACTACCACATCTACTTCTCTTTCAAGATAAGAGGAGGTTTAGGAAAAAAGAAAGTGAACTTTTATGGGATGCCTGATTCATGAAGAAAGTTTTATTTTTCCTCATGTATCCCTCTACGTAGAAGAAATATGATATTTTCTCTCCCTAAAGCCAGGCAAGGGAGAACAAAGAAAAATCACTAAAACCAATTAGAATTATCCAAACCACTTATTTTGCTCTAAGTCAGGTAATCGTGAGTATCTCTTATATAAACTTATCCAAGCTATTTATTTGGCCAAGAGGGAGCCTAGTGTTGCTGGGATGTGGAATCCAGACAGGAAAAATGCTAGGAAATGTCAGTTCAGCAGCCAACACTCCCACCATTTGGCTTCACAGGGAGTGAGTGAGTTCCCCAGAATCTTCTAAAATCCCTAGTTGCCTTATTATCAATATGCATGAACTATATATGAACTTTAAGAACTATATGTAGCAGGAGCTAAAGGAAAAAAAAAAAAAGAGTTAGAACCAAAGCCAGATTTCCACATGAGAGACAACACAAGGGAAAAACATAGGACTCTAGAAAGAACTAATTAATGATCTATTTGTATGGTTGCAACTGTAGAAACTGGAAGCTTGTCGTCTCAGCCAGGGATGTGCAAATGGGGATTTCCAGAATCCCATCAGGGCAGTTACTAAAAATTAAATTGTAATATACCAATCAGTTGCTGCTTCTCTAGAAACTAAAAAAACCTAAATAATATTTGGAAAGATATAGAATTATAAGTTTCTGTTTTTGTTTCTGCTAGGGCTCCAGTTAATTTCTTAATTAAAGTTGTGTCCATATAGAAGTCAATGTCAGAGTCTGGCATTGGATCAGGTTTTCAGTTTCTTTAAGATAACTTTGTTTTTCTTTAACCAAGATTGATAATAAACAACAACAGTGTTTCTTACTTACTTCCTTAGACTGGTGGCAAAGTTTAGGAGACCCTGTTTCATAGATAAAGTAGACCTTAACAGGTTCTGTCTTTGTTGAAGCCCTTACTTCCACATTCCCATTTAGATGCTAGAATTCCAATCTCAGTCTTTAAGGCCTACACACCATTTTAATCTCCCTACCATATACATTTCAGTGATTTTATCTCTTTATGGCACTGGCTTGAAATTTTCTCATTTCTGCCACTTGTGTAATTTCCTTCTTTAAATTAATTACACATTTTAAAAAGTTTATATTTTTTAGTAGTGTCAGATCAAAATGCCAAAAGTTAATCAGTTAACTCCTGATTATATCAGGAGGATATAGGGAATACCCTCCTAATATAGGGTAAAGCCAGTACTTTTAAATGAATCCATATCCACATATTTTTTATTAATGATTTGAAATGACAATTAAACATGCTTTCAAATGTTAGTTTCTGCTATGGTCTGAATGTTTGTGTCCCTCTGGAATTGATATGTTGAAATCCTGATACCCAATGTGATGGTATTAGGAGGTGAGGACTTCAGGAGATGCTTAGGTTATGAGGGTAGAGCCCAAATGAAAGGGGTTTATTCTGTGACCCTGAAGAGGCCCCTCACTCAACCATGCTAGTACCCTGATCTTGAACTTTCAGCCTCCAGAACTGTGAGAAATAAATTCCTATTATTATATAAGCATCCAGTCTATGGTACTTTGTTATAGCAACCGAAACTGACCAAGACAGGCTCTGTAGTCAAACTTCTTAAATCAAATATCTATAATGCAAAATCCCACATACACATACAAGCATGCACACAACACACTAAATTAAAACTAGTTTCAGGTATACCCTGGTTGTTTCCATAATTGGATTCTTATTCTCTTGCTACCTTTCACTGGCTTTCTGAAAACATCAATAGTCACTAAAGCCATGTTCTGAATAGGCAGGTTTCAACTCCTATTATTTCATCACTGGACTCCTCCCAAATTGAGTTTAGCAAGAGTCATTCTGAAATCAACCCAGAAAGTCACAAAAGAACAAATTGGGGTCATCTGACTCATTCTACTCGTGACTTAAAGTGCACTAGAACCCACATCTCCAGAGAGAAAGTTAATTAATAAAGTACTGCCAGTCAAATGATATTACTTGTTTCAGTTTCTTTTAAACTTTGAGTCAGAGGAGAGACAAGGTGGAGAAAGACGAGAAAGAGAAATGAGTGTTTTTCTATAGAACATTACCAAATTGCTGAAAATAATTGTTTTTATATCATAATTTGGAAATACTTGCAAAGAGAGGATGATATGATCCATAAGCTTTACTAAGTCATCTTTTTGAAAACATTTTAAATCATACTTCTAAAATAAAAAGTAATGTTTATTAAAATCCTTTTTTTTAATATTCCATTTCTGAGTTCAAAATACTACACATCCCTAGAAGTCTAAAACTGAAGTGTGGTTTGTGGTACAACAAATTAAGGACCTGGCCTTTTCACTGTAGCAGCTTGGGTTGCTGCTGTGGCACAGGTTTGATCCCTGGCCAGGAAACTTCCACATGCTGCAAGCACAGGCAAAAAAAAAAAAGAAAAAAAAAAAAGATATTAAACACTCAAACTTATTTATCTGTCCTTCTCTACGTGAAATCTTGTGTTCTTAAGTCTTAGACAATTGTGTTGTTAGAAAACTATGATTTAACTGTATCTATATTACCAAAAATGTTGTAATAAAAAGTAAAATATTTAATCACTCATAATAATTTGTCTATTAACATCACATATTTTCTAAAATATGCTTAGTAAGTATCATCAAACACGACTACCCCAGACTCAAGAGACCATTACTATCAGCTCTTTCCTTCATATGAATTATTTGGGGTCATTAAAGACAGGAACAGAGACTGTTCTTCTCTAGGTTTGTTGTACTACAAAACCACTGATGTTGAGGAGGGTGAGCTTTTGTTATTCAGTTTGCTGCCGCTGAAAACATTAGTAGAACAATCAATTCTATTTGTCTATTCCAGTCTTAAACTCTCTTCCTCATGTTTCCTTTTCTCATCTTTTAACTGTTGTCTCCTGATTCTGTGATGAATATTTCTTTTCCTTCCTTTTTGTCCTCTATATCTCTTCCTAGTTGATCAATTATTTTGAAGCCTAGCTTAATGACCAACGCATAATAGTCTCTTGTCCAGTACATTTCTTTGAAAGAAAAACACTTTCACTCAATGACTAATAGTGGATGTACAAGTGCCACTCCTGCTATAGTTGGAATGAAGCTGATTAAATTATTGTTCACTTATGATGTTACGTGTATTACTTTTTAATGAAACTAAGGTTTATAGGGCCCTAAAAACCTTTGATCTTCCAAGAATGATCAAAATATGTTTATAACAATTTTGTAATGTATTCCCCTAAAGAGATTATAGGTGCATAGCAATAACACATTCTTCTTAGCTTCACTGTGATATTCTCTAAAGAGGCATTTTAAATGCTTTTTATTGATGAGCTAATAAGCAACAATATGTAATGTTGAGAGAAGAGATCAGCCAGGTACAGGAATAGCTTTTCTAGAGAAGCACCATCAATGACAATTAGGCCCTTTATTGACTACTTACCACACTCCACGCTCTATACTAAACACATTACACACATTTCTGCACCTCATCCTTCAAACCAATAGTGCAACTCTGAGTATTTTTGTCAAGATTTAGTAGGTGAGGAAACAGAGCCACAGATAAGTAGTTTTGCTGCGATCACATTAGCAATAAGTTAAGTTTCAAATATGGGTCTGTCTGTCTCCAAAGACAATGCTCTTAACTGCCAGGCAAGCCACCCATCAACTGGAAAACAGAGAGCTATATCCATTCTATAAAAGGAGAAAGAAAACGAAACTATGTGAATCTAGATTGCCCTGAAAATGGAAAACCTGAAAAATAAACTATAATCCCTAGAATGCTGTAGAAATAATGTATCATTAAATTCCTGGCCAATGGCAAAAGTAATTTATACATGAATAAAAATTAGAATTATTCATAAAAATGCACTACTTCCATTTAAAATGTTTTCCCTAATTGTATGATCATATTTCTCCTTTTTTAATAAAAAAGAATTTACTCTTATATTAAAGAAGAAAAACTGGAAGGTTGACTGATGTTCAGGATTTAAACTTCAGAAGTAACGGGCTTCTATTAACTTCTTGCACAAGATTTCAAAATTAGGAGTTTTATATGTCAATCAAATCTCTAATTGTAAAGTGTATAGAATGGCTGATCAAATGTTACAGTTAATTTTACATTGTCCTATATTTTAATGTGCTTTTTAAGAAAAGTAATACAGCAGTAACTTTACTAAGACATAATTGCCAAATGTCCATGGGTGTTACTAACATATCAAAAAAGGACTGATTTATTATTGTATAAAATATACAAACTAGTGAAAAGAACATTTCCTTTATATATTTATTTAACCAGAAGCTAAGGGAGTCCTTACTTGCACCTCATTGAGATTGAAACCATCCAGGGAACCTCAGATTAACAATAGAAAGAATGGGACTCTTCCTTTAAAGATAATTTTCTCCCGCCAGGAAATTAAATGTTTCTCCTGGCACCAAGTAAAGTTCACAGAGGAATGTAGGCTTACACGTATACCTCTTCAAAGCTAATCAGAAACCAGGGTTACCCAAGGTTCAGACTAAATGGGGGGCGGCAGTTTCAACCCTAGATATTTCTTGAGCATGTAAGCCAATTTAGAAGTATTAGCTAAAATATTTGTTCTTCTGGTAGGGTTTTATGAAAGTTAAATGCAGAAAACTGTAACACCTTCATATGACTAAAAGAAAGGAAAGAGCTAGCATCTGCCTTAAAGACAGCCAGGTTATATTTGGTGTGCTCAAAGTGTAATGTGTGGAAGGCCTATTGTTCATCAAAATATATATAGTAATAAGGAATCATCTAAAACTGCTCATCTAGGCAAACGCAGTTTTTTAATTGAAGTATAGTTAATTTATAATGTGTTTACTTCTGCTGTACAGCGAAATGATTCAGTTATATATACATTCATTTTTATATTCTTTTTCATTATGGTTTATCACAGATATTGAATATAGTTCCCTGTGTTTTACAGTAGGACCTTTTTGTTTATCCAATCTATATATAATATAAGCAAAGGCAGTTTTATTCAGAGGAATGAGCAGTGAAGTTAGAATGAGAGATTCAGTGAATGAATATGGTGTCAGTCCCTAGTTGCTATGACAACTTATAAATGTTCTGTGGCATTTATGGGGCTTGATTTCTTCAAAGGTAAAAATTGAGATAATAATAATACCTGGCTTGGGTTCCTGTCATGGCTCAGTGGTTAGCAAATTCAACTGGCATCCATGAGGACGTGGGTTCCATCCCTAGCCTCACTCAGTAGGTTAAGGATCCAGTGTTGCTGTAAGCTGTGGTGTAGGTTGCAGACATGGCTTGGATCTGGCATTGCTGTGGCTCTGGCATAGGCCAGTGGCTACATCTCCGATTGAACCCCTAGCCTGGGAACCTCCATGTGCCATGGGTGTGACCCTAAAAAAGACAAAATAATAATAGTACCTGGCTTACAAGACTGCTGTAAGAAGAGAATTAAATAATACATGTGAGAGAGTCCCATGTATTTTCTACTTCTATGCAAATGTAAAATAGTATTATCAGTCATGTCTGTAAGTCAAAAGGGCCATAGCTAAAATTTAGCCACACAGACACAGGAAATCTGAGAGGATACATGTTACAGAAAATGAATGCTCCTGACTCCTCAGGGCCAAAATTGGGTGAATGTCTCCTTGCTTTGGAATCCTGTGTAACTCTAGGCTGCTCTAGGCCATGTGAGTAGCAAAGTGAGACTGGCACTAGAGAGACATCTAGTGTTTGAAATAACAGAAGAGCAGATTTGGAGATTGAAATAATTTTATTAAACGAAGAAAAATATTCTGTGTCCAAATAAAGCCATACAAAATTTAAATCAACATTATAACAATGTTCTTACATCATTTCAAATCCTCCAGAAACGTTAAAACTTTTTATTTGCAGTTCATAAACAGACATTTTTAAGTCAAGTCAGGACTCAAGGAAGGTAATTCTAGGAATTCCCTTTTTAAGACAGTTACCGTTTAACCAGGTAGAGTTTGGTGCAAAAGGAAGAGCAAATAGGTCTGGAAGAGAGGATGAATGAAAAACAGAGGAAGATTTTGTTAGGAGGAAATCAGTGAAGGAAAAATAATTAGAGGCTGTCTCTGTAGAGAAAGTGAAAAGAAGTTGAGGTAGAAGACCGGACAAGATCCTACGTTGTTAGCAGTAACGCACCCTGCTAAAAATGCAATTTGTTGACTGTTACTTAATTAGTCCTGTGTTACAGTAATGCATCAAGAGTAATTCAGCTTACAGATTTTAATAACTGGACATCAACAAAAGCATTATTGTACCTCAAATAGTTAATGGGTATGTATTGAATGATTATAATGAGTCGGAAGTCTTTTTGATATTTGGAATGCATCAATTAACAAAACGTAAAGATCCCTGGGCCTGGAGTTTACCTTCTTAAGGTTATATTCCATTTATATTTATTCTAAAATATTGGCTGTTTTCCCTGTGTTTTACAATATATCCTTGTAGCTTATTTATTTTATGCATGGTAGTTATACCTCTTAATCTCTCACCCCTATCTTGCCTTCCCCCCTTCTTCTTCCCAACTGGTAACCACTAGTTCGTTCCTGTATCTATGAGTCTGCCTCTTTTTTTTCATTATATTCACTAATTTATTTTATTTTTTAGATTCCACCGTATTTGTCTTTCTCTGACTTATTTCACTAAGCATAATACCCTCTAAGTCCTGTCCATGTTGTTGCAAATGGCAAAATTTCACTTTTTTGGCTGAGTAGTATTCCATTGTATATATGTGTGTGTATACCACATCTTCTTTATCTATTCATCTGTTGATGGACACTTAGGTTACTTCCATACCTTGGCAATTGTAAATAATGCTGCTATGAACACTGAGATGTATGTATCTTTTCAAACCAGTGTTTTTGGAAAACATGCTATTGTATTTAGCATCCAACTACTGAATGCATAAGAAGTGATCTATTTAAGGAACATGTAAACGTTATTATTATTCATGCCAGAATAGGCACATACTTTGCAGAAGTTTTATGCTGGTGAATTCTCCCTGAAATTTCTCTAAATAGTAACATAATCTCTCTTTTTTGTTTAGTTTGTCTCCATTATAAAAGTGACTTCATGTTATTTACCCTATATCATTATCTTTTTGTAAATGTTATCATATGTTACGCTTTAATAGCTCTCAACTCTCAGAACCTAACAATACATATAATTATGTTTTGCTACATGATTCCGTGTGAATTTTTTATTTTGCAGTAAACTTGTACTATCACAGTTCTACCATAATTCTCAGCATAAGTTCCAATATTTAAAATATCTGTACTTAACATTTTTGACAGATTTTAGCTATAAAAAATGTTATTTTTCCTTTTATTATGATAAACTTTACTAGTATAACTCTGGTAAACCTTGGAGAGTTTTCTCCCCAAGATATTTATATGCACATTCTCTACATAACTAAAAAGGAAACTTAGATATTCACAGATGTTCATATAGCAACATATTCTTATTTTCCATTATTACAGAAGTCATATTTCTTTTGTTTGTTTTTTGGGGGTTTTGTTTTTTGTTTTTAGGGCCTCACCCATGGCATATGGAAGCTCCCATGGGTCCAATTAGAGCTGCAACTGCAGGCCTATACCACAGCCACAGCAACAAAGGATCCGAGCTGAGTCTGTGACCTACACCATAGCTCATGGCGACACCAGATCCTTAACCCGCTGAGTGAGGCCAGGGATTGAACCTGCATCCTCATGGATACTAGTCAGGTTCATTACTGCTGAGTCATGATGGGAACTCCCAGAAGTCATATTTCTTGATTCAAAAATCTTTGCATATGTCTTATGTTTCTTGTTTCCCTCTAGTCTCTGGTCATATAATAGTGATAATTAAGATTCAAAATCACAGTGAGAAGTGCCTAACGGTGTGATGTGAGAAGAATGAAACTCCTTGCTCACTTTCATTTTGTCAGTAACAATTATCATCAAACCTTTCAGTTATTTTCAATCAACAGAGAAACTTTCTTATAATTTCAGTATCTTTAGCAAACACATACGGAACAGAAATTGTTGGAATAGAAAGATTATATGAAAGTCTTTTTTATTCAGATTATTTTCATTACTTATTCTGAAAGATGAGGTTGATTTTGAATGTGACTTTATCTTTACTTCCTGTTGAATTGGAATGTCACATACAGAAATTCATACCTTATTTAAAATGTGAATATCAAAAGTTCCAGTTGTGACTCAGTGGTAAAGAGCCCAACTAATATCCATGAGGATGTGGGTTCGATACCTGGCTTCATTCAGTAGATTAAGGATCCAGCATTGCTCCGAGCTATGGTGTAGGTTGCAGATGCGGCTCACATCCCTCGTTGCTATGGCTGTGGCATAGGTCAGAAGCTATAGTTCTCTTTCACCCATTAGCCTGTGAACTTCCATATGCCACAGGTGTGGCCCTAAAAAGACAAAAAAAAGTGAATATCACTGAAATATTGGTGTTTCTAAGATCTTGTTACTATGAGACATTTTGTTATGATTTTACTTACTTTGCTCTGTAAGACTCTGAGATGTTATAGAAAATGATTCATTTATTATGTGTCTGTCATCAACATAATATCCACCTATAACATTTCAATGTGGGATTTTAAAGAGATATAATATTGCAGAACTGAATCCAGCAGGTTATCAGTGTGTGCCTTGGAACCATCCCTGTCTTCATAACAAGGTCTACGCAAATTCTTTTATGAATTTTCTCTCGCTGGTTCTATGTATTGGAATCCCACAGAATGGTAGAGAGACTTTTTTTTTTTTTTAAGGAAAAAGAAGAGATTATTATTTTAAAAAATACAAGGAAAACAGTATTTTAAAAACTAACATACAAAGTTATTTAAAAAAAAAACAAAGTTTTTTTTTCTTTTTTTTTTTCTTTTTTCTTTTATTTTCCCACTGTACAGCAAGGGAATCAAGTTATCCTTGCATGTATACATTACAATTACATTTTTCCCCCACCCTTTGTTCTGTTGCAACATGAGTATCTAGACAAAGTTCTCAATGCTATTCAGCAGGATCTCCTTGTAAATCTATTCTAAATTGTGTCTGATAAGCCCAAGCTCCCGATCCCTCCCACTCCCTCCCCCTCCCATCAGGCAGCCATAAGTCTCTTCTCCAAGTCCATGATTTTCTTTTCTGAGGAGATGTTCATTTGTGCTGGATATTAGACTCCAGTTATAAGTGATATCATATGGTATTTGTCTTTGTCTTTCTGGCTCATTTCACTCAGTATGAGATTCTCTAGTTCCATCCATGTTGCTGCAAATGGCATTATGGCATTCTTTTTATGGCTGAGTAGTATTCCATTGTGTGTATATACCACCTTTTCTGAATCCAATCATCTGTTGATGGACATTTGGGTTGTTTCCATGTCCTGGCTATTGTGAATAGTGCTGCAATGAACATGCGGGTGCATGTGTCTCTTTTAAGTAGAGTTTTGTCCGGATAGATGCCCAAGAGTGGGATTGTGGGGTCATATGGAAGTTCTATGTATAGACTTCTAAGGTATCTCCAAACTGTTCTCCATAGTGGCTGTACCAGTTTACATTCCCACCAGCAGTGCAGGAGGGTTCCCTTTTCTCCACAGCCCCTCCAGCACTTGTTATTTGTGGATTTATTAATGATGGCCATTCTGACTGGGGTGAGGTGGTATCTCATGGTTGTTTTGATTTGCATTTCTCTTATAATCAGGGATGTTGAGCATTTTTTCATGTGTTTGTTGGCCATCTGTATATCTTCTTTGGAGAAATGTCTATTCAGGTCTTTTGCCCATTTTTCCATTGATTGATTGGCTTTTTTGCTGTTGGGTTGTATAAGTTGTTTATATATTCTAGAGATTAAGCCCTTGTCGGTTGCATCATTTGAAACTATTTTCTCCCATTCTGTAAGTTGTCTTTTTGTTTTCTTTTGGGTTTCCTTTGCTGTGCAAAAGCTTTTCAGTTTGATTAGATCCCATGGGTTTATTTTTGCTCTAATTTCTATTGCTTTGGGAGACTGCCCTGAGAAAATATTCATGATGTTGATGTCAGAGAGTGTTTTGCCTATGTTCTCTTCTAGGAGTTTGATGGTGTCCTGTTGTATATTTAAGTCTTTCAGCCATTTGGAGTTTATTTTTGTGCATGGTGTGAGGGTGTGTTCTAGTTTCATTGCTTTGCATGCAGCTGTCCAGGTTTCCCAGCAATGCTTGCTGAATAGACTTTCTTTTTCCCATTTTATGTTCTTGCCTCCCTTGTCAAAGATTAAATGACCATAGGTGTCAGGGTTTATTTCCAGGTTCTCTCTTCTGTTCCATTGGTCTGTCTGTTTGTTTTGATACCAGTACCACGATGTTTTGATGACTGTGGCTTTGTAGTATTTCTTGAAGTCTGGGAGAGTTATGCCTCCTGCTTGGTTTTTGTTTCTCAGGATTGCTTTGGAACTCTCCTGCACTGTTGGTGGGAATGTAAACTGGTACAGCCACTATGGAGAACGGTTTGGAGATACCTTAGAAGTCTATACATAGAACTTCCATATGACCCCACAATCCCACTCTTGGGCATCTATCCAGACAAAACTCTACTTAAAAGAGACACATGCACCCGCATGTTCATTGCAGCACTATTCACAATAGCCAGGACATGGAAACAACCCAAATGTCCATCAACAGATGATTGGATTCAGAAAAGGTGGTATATACACACAATGGAATACTACTCAGCCATAAAAAGAATGCCATAATGCCATTTGCAGCAACATGGATGGAACTAGAGAATCTCATACTGAGTGAAATGAGCCAGAAAGACAAAGACAAATACCATATGATATCACTTATAACTGGAGTCTAATATCCAGCACAAATGAACATCTCCTCAGAAAAGAAAATCATGGACTTGGAGAAGAGACTTATGGCTGCCTGATGGGAGGGGGAGGGAGTGGGAGGGATCGGGAGCTTGGGCTTATCAGACACAATTTAGAATAGATTTACAAGGAGATCCTGCTGAATAGCATTGAGAACTTTGTCTAGATACTCATGTTGCAACAGAACAAAGGGTGGGGGAAAAATGTAATTGTAATGTATACATGCAAGGATAACTTGATTCCCTTGCTGTACAGTGGGAAAATTAAAAAAAAAAAAAAAGATAACATATAAAGGGAAAAAAAAAAGAAGGATTGCTTTGGCGATTCTGGGTCTTTTGTTGTTCCATATAAATGTTCAGATTATTTTTTTAGTTCTGTGAAAAATGTCATGGGTAATTTGATAGGGATTGCATTGAATCTATAGATTGCTTTGGGTAGTATGGCCATTTTTACAATATTGATTTTTCCAATCCAGGAGCATGGAATATCTTTCCATTTCTTTACATCTTCTTTGATTTCTTTGATTAAAGTTTTATAGTTCTCGACATATAGGTCCTTTACCTCCTTGGTCAGGTGTATTCTGGGGTATTTGATTTTGTGAGATGCAGTTTTAAAAGGTGTGGTATTTTTGTATTCCTTTTCTAATATTTCATTGCTGGTATACAGAAATGTGACTGATTTCTGAATGTTAATCTTCTATCTTGCTACTTTGCTGAATTAAGTAATCAGTTCAAGTAGTTTTTGTGTTGAGTCCTTCAGGTTTTCTATGTATAGTATCATGTCATCTGCATACAGCGACAGTATTATCTCTTCTCTTCCTATATGGATGCCTTTTATTTCTCTTGTTTGTCTAATTGCTGTGGCTAGGACTTCCAAAACTATGTTGAAGAGCAGTGGAGAGAGTGGGCATCCCTGTCTTGTTCCCGATTTGAGTGAGAAGGCTTTCAGTTTTTCCCCATTGA
Organism: Sus scrofa; assembly: GCF_054392235.1. Classification (NCBI taxonomy): domain Eukaryota; kingdom Metazoa; phylum Chordata; class Mammalia; order Artiodactyla; family Suidae; genus Sus; species Sus scrofa. The sequence continues at coordinate 106,325,144 of NC_139397.1, read as the reverse complement.
GTATTTTATTTGCTGTGGGTTATCGTAAATGGCTTTGATTATATTCAGGAATGTTCCCTCTATACCCACTTTGGTGAGGGTCTTGATCATGAATGGATGTTGGACTTGGTCAAATGCTTTTTCTACCTCAATTGAGATGATCATATGATTTTTGACTTTTTTTTTGTTAATGTGGTGTATGATGTCGATTGATTTGCGTATGTTGAACCATCCTTGTGAACCTGGGATGAACCCAACCTGTTCATGGTGTATGATCTTTTTGATATATTGTTGGATTTGGTTGGCTAAGATTTTGTTGAGAATTGTTGCATCTATATTCATCAATGATATTGGGCGATAGTTTTCTTTTTTGGTGGTATCTCTGTCTGGTTTTGGAATGAGGGTGATGGTGGCATCATAGAATGTCTTTGGGAGTATTCCTTCTTCTTCGACCTTTTGAAAGAGTTTAAGGAGGATGGGCACCAATTCCTCTTTATATGTTTGATAGAATTTGCCTGTGAAGCCATCTGGTCCTGGACTTTTATTTGTAGGGAGTGATTTTATGACCTCTTCAATTTCATTTCTAGTGATCGGTCTGTTTCTTCTTGATTCAGTTTTGGCAGGCTGTAAGATCCTAGAAAATTGTCCACTTCTTCCAGATTGTCAAACTTGTTGCCGTATAGTTGTGCATAGAATTCTCTTATGGTTTTTTGTATTTCTGCTGTATCTGTTGTGATTTCTCCTTTTTCATTTCTAATTTTGGTTATTTGAGTTCTTTCTCTCCTCCTTTTAGTAAGTCTGGCCAGGGGTTTGTCAATTTTGTTTACCTTTTCAAAGAACCAGCTCTTGGTTTTATTAATTTTCTCTATTGTTTTTTGAGTCTCTATTTTATTGATTTCTTCTTTGATCTTTATAATTTCCTTCCTTCTGCTGACTTTAGGTCTTTTGTGTTCTTCTTTTTCTAATTCATTTAGGTGGAGGGTTAAGTTGTCAATTTGGGATCTTTCTTCTTTTTTGAGGAAGGCCTGTATTGCTATAAATTTCCCTCTGAGCACTGCTTTCGCAGCATCCCATAGGTTTTGAGAGGTTGTGTCTTCATTATCATTTGTTTCAAGGTATTTTTTTTATTTCCTTCTTGATTTCCTCATTGAGCCATTGTTTTTTTAGCAGCATGTTGTTTAGTCTCCATGGAGTAGGTTTTTTCTCTTTCCTTTTCCCATGGTTGATTTCTTTTTTTTTTTTTTTTTTTTTTGTCTTTTTGCCATTTCTTGGGCCACTCTCGCGGCATATGGAGGTTCCCAGGCTAGGGGTCTAATCAGAGCTGTAGCCACTGGCCTATGCCAGAGCCACAGCAACGCGGGATCCGAGCCGCGTCTGCGACCTACACCACAGCTCACGGCAACAGCGGATCCTTAACCCACTGAGCAAGGGCAGGGATTGAACCCACAACCTCATGGTTCCTAGTCGGATTCGTTAACCACTGTGCCACCACGGGAACTCCCCATGGTTGATTTCTAATTTCATGGCATTGTGGTCAGAGAAGATACTTAAGATAATTTCTATGCTCCTAAATTTATTGAGGTTAGCTTTGTGTCCCAATATGTGGTCCATTCTTGAGAATGTTCCATGAGCATTTGAGAAGAATGTGTATTCTGCTTTTTTTGGATGTAGTGTCCTGAAGATATCAGTTAAGTCTAATTTTTCTATTGTTTCCTTTAGGATCTCTGTTGCTTTATTGGTTTTCTGTCTAGAGGATCTGTCCATTGATGTGAGTGGGGTATTAAAGTCTCCTACTATGATTGTATTCTCATCAATATCTGCCTTTATGTCTGTTAGTATTTGTTGTATGTATCTGGGTGCTCCTATATTTGGGGCATATATGTTGACGATAGTAACATCCTCTCCTTGGATGGATCCCTTAATCATTAAGTAGTGTCCTTCTTTGTCTTTCTTTATGTCTTTTGTTTTAAAGTCTATTTTGTCTGATATGAGTGTTGCAACTCCCGCTTTTCTGTCATGTCTATTGGCGTGAAATATTTTTCCCCACCCTTTCACTTTCAATCTATATGTATCCTTTGTTCTGAGGTGAGTTTCTTATAGGCAGCATATTGAAGGTTTTTGCCTTTTTATCCACTCAGCCACTCTGTGTCTTTTGATTGGGGCATTCAGTCCGTTGACATTTAAGGTGATAATTGATAGATGATTATTTATTGCCATTTTGAACCTCGTGTTCCAGTTGATTCTATGGTTCTCCATTCTTCCTTTCTTTTTTTTTTTTTTTTTTTGGTTTTGGTTGAATGGTCTCCTGTTATTATCTGCTTGAGTGTTTTGTTTTGTTTGGTTTTGTTTTTTCATTTTTTGCGAATGCAGTATTTAGTTTTGGCTTGTGGTTGCCCTGTTTTTTAAGTATGCTAACCCCTTCCTATAATTGTGTGTTTTAGCCTGATGGTCCTGTAGGTTCAAACGCTTCATTACTATATTAAAATTAAGAAGAGAAACATACAAACAAACAAACAAAAAGGGTCTATTTATTTCCTAACATCCCTTGCCCACATTTTATGATTTTGATGACTCTCTTTTATTTTTTCTTTTTAATTTTGTTTGAAACATGTTCATGATTAAATCTGTATGCTGGCTTATTTGAGTGACTGCTCTCTGATTGCAGTTTCCTCAGTCCTAGTTCTTCCTTGTCTTCTTTTTTTTTTTTCTTTTCTTTTTTCTTCCCTTTCCTTCCTTTCTTTTTGGTTTAGAGAAGCCCTTTCAATATTTCTTTTAGCCTGGGTTTTGTGTTGCTGTATTCTTTTAGTTTTTGTTTGTTGGAAAAAATTTTTATTTCCCCTTCTATTTTAAATGATATCCTTGCTGGATAGAGTATTCTAGGTTGCATATTTTTTCCTTTTAGCACTTTAAATATCTCTTGCCATTCCCTCCTGTCCTGTAGTGTTTCTGTAGAGAAATCAGCTGATAACCTTATGGGGGGTTCCCTTGTAGGTAACATTCTGCTTTTCTCTTGCTGCCTTTAGGATCCTCTCTTTATCACTAACTTTTGCCATTTGTATTATGATGTGTCTTGGTGTGGGTCTATTTGGGTTCAGTTTGTTTGGGGCCCTCTGTGCTTCCTGTATCTTGAACCCAGTATCCTTTAGATTTGGGAAGTTTCCAGTGATAATTTCTTCAAATATATTTTCCATCCCCTTATCTTTTTCTACTCCTTCTGGAATTGCTATTATCCGTAGATTGGCCCGCTTTATATTATCCCATAGGTCTCTTATATTGCTTTCATGTGTTTTCATTTGGTTTTCTCTCTGCTGTTCTAATTGGGTGATTTCCATTATTCTATCTTCCATATCACTGATTCGTTCTTCTGCATTATTCATTCTGGTTTTTACTGCCCTTAGTTCAGTTTGTATCTCTGCCAATGAATGTTCTAGTTTTTCTTGGCTCCTCCTTATATTTTCTACTTCCTTTCTGAGGGTATCTGCATTACTGTTCATATCTTCTCTTAATTCCTTCAGTATTTTCATTACTTCTCTTTTGAACTCCAGGTCTGTCAGACTGCAGAGATCTGTTTCATTGTTGACTGTTTTGGGTGAGTTCTCCTGTTGGTTTGGCTAGGGGTGGTTTCTCAGCTTCTTCATCTTGCTTGTTGTTGTCTTTTTCCTGAGGGAGTTGTACTCTCCGTTATCGGGCAGTGTTTACCTTGTCACTGCCGTGGAATATTTCCTGAGGGCTGGCGTTGTTGGTCAGTCTTTTTTGAGGCAGTGTGGCTTTTCTGGAGTGTTGATGGGGCTAACAGGGTCTCTTTGAAGCAAAGGAGGACTTCCTGAGGGCAGACAGGACTGGGAGGTCCACACCACGATGGGAGCAGATTTCACTCGGTCAGGCAGAGCTTCTCTGGTGTTTTTAGGCTGTGAGGTTCTTGCAGGGGGTTGGCAGTGTTGGGCAGCTGTTCCTCAGGAGTGCAGCACCCCCTGAGGGCTGGAGCAGCTATCTGGGCTGTTGCCAAGCCAGGAGGCTCCTCCCCAGGGCAGCCTAACTCAGAAAGACCATCTGAGAATTAGGCAGATCATTTCACGGCCCAGCCAGGCTTGTTGTAGCTTTTCTGGGGTGCAGGGGGTCCTTCCTGGAGCTGGCCGTCCTATGCAGCTGATCCGTGAGAGCTCAGCACCCCCTGGGGGCTTGGGTGACTAGCTGGGCCACTGCCAACTCAAGAGGCTCCTCCCCAGGGCAGCCCGACTCAGAAAGACTATCTGAGAATTAGGCAGATCTTTTCAAGGCCTGGCTAGGTTTGATCTAGCTTTTCTGGGCTGCAGGCCTTTTCTCGGGGGCTGGTGGTGTTTGGTGCTGCTCTGCGGGGGTGTAGCCCCTCCAAAGGGCAAGCAGGCCTGTGCAGGCACAGCCCTTTGTGGTGGTAGGCTTCAGGCAATTGTTGAGGCTAACCCTCCCAGATGGCAGGCAGCCCCAGGTCCTGCGAGTGTGTAGGGGGTGGCGGGGGTGGGGGGAGGGGATGCACTGGGAAGCACAGCTTTCTGCTAGCTAGCAGGCCTGTAAGCTTGCTGTGGCATGGGGAGTATTCTACGGGGACCCAACCCTTCTTCTCTCCCCTCCCCAGCACAGGGGCAGACCAGGCTCTTCTCCCAGGTTCCCTCTGATGTGGCTTTCCACTTCCCCGCCCCTAGAGTATTGCTCCCTTCCTTTGTGACAGCTTTGTTTTCTAGTCTCCCAGGCAGTCTCTGCCCCGTTAAGCTTGACAGACCAGTTTCTAGACCTCCCAAGCAGTCTCCGCTCCACCCCGCCCCCCAGCCCTTTCCAGGGGACTAACCTCCGGAGCCGAGGTCTTGGTGCCCAGCCCCCACCCAGGCGTCTCAATTTTTGGTGACTGTGCCCGTAGTTCAGATGGTCCGTTTGGTTCTCGATCTGCTTTTCAGTACTCCAACTTACTGCTACACTCTTCTCTGTATCTGGAGATTCCTCTGATTCGTTTGATCTTTCCCCCGAGTAGGTGACTTTCCAGGGTGCAGGATCCCTGTCTCCTCCGTAGTTCCCTTTCGGGAGCGCCCATCCATCTCAGATTCACCTTCTCTCACTCTCCTCTTTTCTCTTGTTTTACCTAGTAATGTCACAAACTTCTTGCCGTTATTGGAGTTTAGGTTCTTCTGCCAGCGATTGGTTGCTGTTCTGTGTGAGTCATTTATCCTGTAGATGTGCTTTTTTTGTTGTGTTTGTGGGAGAGGGCGAGCGTGTCCCCCTACTCTTCCACCATCTTGTCAGCTCACCTAGAGAGACTTTCTTAAGGCAAACTAAAGGACATGAAAATCTGCCCACAGTCCTGGAAGCTGATAATTTAAATGTACCCCTCATTTTGCAGTATAACTTAATATTATACCTATGAAAGGAGCCCTTAAATAATCAGAAAGCTATGGATCATCTAGAGTTGGAGTTTCAGCTCAAGACTAAAGATTTTTCACATTAAAAGACCGTTAATAATAAATATATATTCATAATTTACTACATAGTTGGATACTTACAGATTTGGCCAAATTGGAAGATTTCTAAAGCTGAAAATATATGATATATATATTAATATGATCTTCTGGTCTCAAGTCTGTGATAAACTAATCATGTATAATTATAAGAACACTAATCAGAGCCATCATTGAGTAGCATGAACCAGTCAGGATGTAAAGCCCTTTAAGTGAACTAATCTCACTTAATTGTCACAACAACCTTTTGAAGTAGATACAGTTTCTTCTGTAACAGATGAGAAAATTGAGACTTTGAGGATTTAAACAATTTTCCTGACTAAGTAACGTTGACTAGAATTCATTCTAACACTATTGTCTCCAAACCCTACATCATGAAACATAATGTTCTCCTGGTTTCTGGAAACGAACTCAACTTGAGTATTTAAAGCTCAATATCTAAAAACTGGTACATGAAACTTAACCTTGATTCCTTGTCCATAAGTAGTAACAAAAATTGGAGAAAAAGTTACAAGGCAATCCAGAAAGGTTTGTCACTAAGTTAAGAACTCTTGGTATTCAGGGACATATATTTACAGTAGAAAATAAATGCCTGAAAGTTGAATAAAGTTGTGCAACAAAAGGAAAATTTATATCCTCATCCTTTCAGGAACAAGGTGGTGCAATGGAAAGAGCACTACATTTAGAGTCAGACAAGGCTTTTCTCAGCTCTACCACTTAGCAGCTATGCAATCTTAGTCACTGTACTTAGACTCTATTTGCCTTCTTTTCTTTGGGGAATAATAAAATTTATTTCCTATTTGGTAGAAGGGATAAGGTGATACACTGTACATTCAAAAAGTACTGACACTCAGAAAGTGCCATGAGAATTATTATTTATAAAAAGTACTTTCAAAAATGAATGATGGGAAATTTTTTGTTCTTAAAAATTAAACATTGAAAATATTGAATTTTATGAAACATGCATTTTTTAGGATGTCCCTTTTTTAACTTTATATGTATGTGTGACTAAAATTGGGTTAGTGAATTGACCCTTAGCATATGATTTTAATAACATATGGCCGTAACCTTAACAAGCTATACCTATGTTAGTAAACCACAAGGGCAAGTGTAGCTTAATGAGCATATTTGGACATATTTTCACCTATATAGACAGTCACTATGGTAAAAGCTCCCAAAATATTATTCACTCGAATGGCTATATTTTTACAGTAATTTTGTCTCAAATATGTCTTACCTTCTGAAAATTATTTAATGAAAATTTTTTATTTGCTGAAAAATGTTTTGTGAACCACAAAATTTTTGGCAGTTCTGCTGTTCAAATTAGAATCTTGATTGTAAACTAAAAGCATCCCCCAATCCTTTAATCCATTAATCACATTTTTACAAAGAATGAAACATGAAACTGAGGTTATGTGACGTGCCCATGGCTTTTGTATTTCTGATTCTTAATCTGTGGATATCTTCATCAAATAGGCTCTTTCTCTCTTTAGATGCCTTTGCTTAAATCTGTTCATTTTGAAATAGTTGCTCAGTGACTGAAACTAGAAAAAAATAGTACACAGAGTCTTGTGTACCTTTCATCCAGCTTCACCCAGTAATGCATCAAATATAAATATAGAACAATATCAAAACCAGGAAATTGACATTGGTTTAATACTGTTAACTAGACTGTGGATGCTACTTGGTTTCACCATTTTTTATATGCACTCATTTCTGCATATGTGATTCTATGCAATTTTATCCCTTCTATAAAGATACTTTGGCTAATATAGGCAATGACAGGAAACACTAGTAGCTGAATAACAAACATTGCCAGAATGTCTTGGCTGCTTGCTTTTTTATTGTAAGTTTTTATGCCTCATAAATCAAATTCTTTTGGGTTTGTCATAATTTTCTCTCCTGAATGGAAAAGCCCGAGCAAATGGCTAAACTAAAGATTCTGAATGTCAAGTTTCCATTCTATGAATAAAGAAATTAAAGCAAATGGTCTGAGGTTACGAGTAGAAAATTGGTCATATTTGAGGCTCTCATCTATTTTATGAGGAGGAAAGCAATTAGATGACAACATCTTCACATATGCTTATACCTCCAAAAGGAATTTGTGCTTTAGGCTTTTGTGGAAAACACACTTCACCAGCTGCTTATGACCCAAGATCAGTGTCTACTTCACACAGCATGAGAGAACAGGTGGGTCATAAATGGCCATGCATGATACATTTAATACACTTGCCAGTTTCCCTTGTGTTTTCTTTCTTTCTAGAGCTGTGTCATAAGGAGATTGAGTCAATCTATGTTGGCTCTTGCTATAAATATCCAAGCTGATTTTATGAAGGAACATGTTGGTAATAAAATATTCACTGCATCCTACAAGTACAAGAAAGAAATAAAGGATTATTTTGAAAAATGTAGTTTTATAATTTGATAAAATGTTTAAAAGACAAGATATTCGTAATATTTTTTTCTGGCCACACCAAGGCATATGGAAGTTCCAGGGCCAGGAGTCAGATCTGAGCCATAGCTGCGACCTCTGCCATAGCTGCAGCAACACCAGATCTTTAACCCACTGCTCTGGACCAGGGATTGAACCCACACCACCACAGAGACAACATGGATCCTTAACCTGCTGTACCACATCAGGAACCCCAAGATGTTTGTAATCTTTTTCTCTGGTATTTGAGATTATTAATAGCCCAATTTTTCAAATTTCTTCTTATCTTTAAGAGTACAATGCTTTTAACAAGTTTTTTTTTCTCTGCAATCTTGAAATGACTATGAAATTTACCATCAATTATTTCTATTTGATGTATGATCACCAATATAATATGTAAGAATTTGAAATATTTTTACACTTATATGCCAAAAATGGCTTTAACATTTTTAAAGCCATTTTTATTACAAGTTCATACACTTTTTCTGTTAACATTCTATCTTAATGATAAGGAAGAAACTTCCTCTATAGGAAATTTCCCTCCCTTTTCTGTCTTTAACCTTTTATCTTCCAAAACACTTAATTGAAAGTTTAGTCCATGTGTGGAGAGGATATCAATCCTTAGTAGACACAGTGAGATATGAAGTTACACATATTAAAAATTATATCAAAGACGGGACCAAAGCCTATAGGTGTGAGATGTACATTTAAATGCTTCTTTGGTATTGTTCAAGTGTGCTTTTTGTCTTATACAGAGCTTCCATTGATAGTACCTATGACTTCACATCAGATGGGCAGTGTGATAAATGGAGAGAGACATAAAGTCAGATCATTAAACTCAAAAAAATTTTCATATCACCATCTGAGCTAAACCATCTGTATTAAGGTTTTAACTCCTGTATTGACCTGGGAGTTCCTGTCATGGTTTAGTGGTAACAAACTCGATGAGTATCCATGAGGATGCAGGTTCAATCCCTGGCCTGGCTCAGTGAATTAAGGATCCAGTGTTGCCATGAGCTGCGGTATAGGTCGCAGACTCAGGTTGGATCCCGGGTTGCTGTGGCTATGGTATAGGCTGGCAGCTGCAGCTCTGATTAGACCCCTAGCCTTGGAAATTCCATATGCCATGGGTACAGCCCTAAAAAGACAAAAAAAGAAAAAAGAATATTTACCTAGTACTGAGTCACTCACCCCACCAGAAAGCACATCCTTAAATTCAGATGTGAATCTAATAACAAAAGGATGGGTTGATTTGGTCCTTCCACTTAAAGGTGTTATACATTGAAATTTCTGCTCTGATAAGAAAAAGATAGAAGCTCTTAAAGGTCTGATACATTAACAAATCCAATAAGTTGTGTTTCTTGTGACCTCAGAAAATCTAAGCCTCCTTTTTGTACTGTCTTTTAATGCTGCCTTTAACCTGAGACTGACTGTCCAACCCTGTTTGCTCCTAACTTCTTGCTTTTATCTCCAACCAGCCATTCAAGTATGGATTCTGATTTTGTTATTTATTTCTGTAGTCACTGCTCTCTACCCATTTCACCTGAAATAGTAGATTCCATTTTAAGCATATACTTTCTTATTTATGATACTCCATCTTGTGCTTAAACATGTATGTTGCCTGACTGGCTTCTCTCTTATATTTTCTCTTAACTGCAACCTATGAATAGCACATCTCTAAATGTAATGCAGGAATATTTTCATGTCCTATGAATTTACACACCAATCAACATAATTCCATCTTCAAATTGCTGCCAACACATTACTGAAGATAGGTGGAAGTCATAAAATGTACTTTAAAATATAATTTATGGTGGAGTTCCTATTGTGGCTCAGCAGGTTAAGAACCGATATTGTCTCTGTGAGGATGCAGGTTCGATCCCTGGCCTCACTCAATGGATTAAGTATCCAGCATTGCCACAGGCTGTTGCATAGGTTGCAGATGAGACTCAGATCCATTGCTGCCATGGCTGTGGCATAGACCGGCAACTGCAGCTCCCATTCGACCCCTAGCCCCAGAACTTCCATATGCTGCAAGTTTGGCCATAAAAAAATAAAAAGTAAAATAAAAGTTATGGTAACATCTTAGTTTATTTTCAAACAACATAATACTATACACATAACAAGGAAAAGGAAGGGTTATGGTAAATCTAAATATTTATATTAAATTCGGGGTTAAAGAACAAAATATAATAACATTATCTGAAGAAGAGCAAAAAATTATTTTTAGGCCGTGAGAACTTATGCCAAAAGGTTATGTTTTATTTTGCTCAGTGCATTTTTCTCCAATATGGGTCAAGTCCCTGGAATAGAGCTTGGCATAGTATATATAAACTCTGTAAATATTTATTGAATGAACAAATAAATCATTAAAACACTACAATTTCATGTTAATCATCCACTAATTGGGTTTTGTTTGGGTAGTTTGAGTTTTGTTTCTGAGGGGCCTGTTTATTACTATGTTAAATACTATCACACACAAACAAAAATCTTTTAAAATCAGGTCTTGTAGCTATTAAATTATTTTTGGTTAAAATTACTAGGATCTAAATTTTGCTTAAGGGCTATGATGTTAACATTATTCTGTTCTGAAGAAGTATCATTAATTGTGACTAATGCTAACCGTTCAACTTGGGACTTTGTAAATAAGACATTTTTGGTAATTTTTATTTCTTGCTAGAATGGACTTTGTAAATAAGACATTTTTGGCAATTTTTATTTCTTGCTAGAATAAACATGAACACTGATTATTTTTCTTAAACTTTTAAAGTTGTTGTTCTTCAAAAGAGGACTTTAAACCCTAAACTACTCTTAATTTTCCAAATCACAAGGAAATAAAAATATTTAGCCACTATTTTTTTAAATTTACATACTCAGCACTAGAGAAGGTGGAGGAGGCAGGAAATCTGGACGCTTAAGTCAACATATTGAATGATTATGAGTTATCCGGATGACCACCAAGTATGAAAAATTAACTGCTAAAATTCAGTGGTTGAAGTGATAATGCAAGAATTGATGTCTTTTTAATGAAACTAAATTTTTCTTGAACATGTCCTTTCTCTTAAATATTTTTTACTCCCAGTACTGAACGCTACTACTCTATCCATCTTACTCTTTGTCCCTAACTAACATTAACTGCCCTCTTCTCCATCCTCACAAAATCCAAACTGACAATTAAGGATAAAGTTTAGGGTAGGGGAGAAGATAATTTACCTCCACTTAAATAGCTCATTCCATTGAGTATTCTGATCAGCTTAATATTTTCTAAATATTGGTTAAATGTTACATCACTTTAACTCAGATTTTTAGCTGGAAATTCCTTAGCTAATCCACCAAGAAACAAGAGCACAATTTCTATCTCCGCCTAGCTGTTTCTGTGATTCTTGTTAAATTTGTCAAGTTTGAGAAGCCATGTAAAATATTTTTCTTCATGCAAAGAAAATAGGAGAATTAGAGTTCAGTCAAGAAAGGGGAGATTTTCCTAGGCAGAAACCATAAAGGTAAACAAAAATACATGAGATTTCACAGATATTTCAAATTTGAGCAGAAAAAAAATTAATTAGGTCAAAAGGGAAATATCCATTGCTCTGACATATTATATTGATGGGTAGAATTGTTGTAATCTTTCTGACATATATTTGGTTATATTGATGTAGTTATAGATGCAGGTATAGGTTCAAAAATAGATATCGATGATAATAATATAGACACAGATATTAAAATAGACCTATCCCATGCCCCAAAATTCCACTTCTAGGAATTTATCTTAAAGATATAAGACTAATGAGAGAAAATATATGAATTTTTCATGTAGGAAAAATTTATATCAGGAAAATTAAATTACTATAAATATCCAAGGGGGGATAAGTAAGATTAATATTGAACATTTATAACAACATTGAACGGTAATGCAACTGTTAAAAAAGTTGATGTATTTCTGATTTTATGCATCTATATTTTAAATGCTAAAACTGTGTATGTGTATAAATTATATCATCTCAGTTTTCTTTTTTAAATTACAGTTTGTAAATGTGGGTATACATACTCAATGGAAGTATTTACAAATAATATCAAGATACATTGTTATGTCAGACTTGAAGTTTAAATAATTTTCTTGTTTATGCTTTTCTGAAAATCTGATTTCTTTAAAGAAAAAAAATTCACACTAGAAAAAAATCAGACAAGTGCAAGCAAAGCCAGTGTTTTGTAAAGTGAATATTCTTACAATGGATTTTACATATATATATATGTAAAAATATATATATTTTTACATTCACCAGTCATTAATCAAGTTGTTTATATCTTCATTTTAAGATTGCAATAGTTAAAATCTATACATTATTGAAAGATAAACTTATACAAATATTTTTGTCCTTATGTTTTGAAATTCTTAATTATGAGACAAGTTCTTTGAGTTATATCATATAAAGCAAATCTATTTGTTCTCTCCCTTTTTGATTTCTTCCTCCTTTTTCCCCACCTTTTGTCTCTTTCTTCTTGACTGCTCTATAACTCTCTCTCTATCCCAGAATATTACCATTATTTCATTAAGTTCTCAGTGAATCTCTAAATTTATGGTATACAGAGATGCCTAAAATTTTGGAATTTTTATACTAGCAAATTGAGGATAATAAAATGTTTATGCATCTTTATGGAATATAGAAATGTAGTAATATTTAATAACATTTTAATTTTCTTTTAAAATATTGAAATTAGTATATATTTTAATCATTACAATGCATTTCTCCAGAGTGCTTTCCCAAAAGCACTTTATATTTTGTAATTAAATTATACCCACAGAGCATGGCAGAGTTCCTATTTAATGCAATTTTCTTAATGAAAAAGTATAATATTAACCAGTTCCTAATATCGTAGCTAAACATTTGCTATATATCAAATGATTTATATTCATCCTGATATTTAATCTTCCCTACCTCATCTTAAAGATGTAGAACCTGAGGCTCAGGAGACTTACAATTTCCTCAGTTTTGCTAATTGAAAAATAAAAGGTCACGTGACGTTTAGAGCATATTGTGAGATTATTTTTATAAGAAACATTATCACCCAGATTTCTGTAGTAAAATTGTCAGAATTCCCTCCAGGACTGTACTTGGGAATAAAAGGAAATGTTAAATGCTCAAATTTTAAAACTCCAAACAAAATAATGTACAGCTGGCAGATCATTCTTAAGTAAATTCTGCTCTCTAGTTTTGTTTAAAATCTTGGCAGAGAGTAGCTTTCATTCAGAAAATAAGTGTTAGTAATTTTATGTCAACTTAACCCACATCTTAGAAGAGGAAGAAAAAGTCTGAGATGATTTCCTTTCCTCTTAACGACAGTGCTGCCAAGACTGGCAAGATTAGTGAGAAGAGGGTGTGCAGCTACCTGGAAATGTAAAGAGGAGTCAGATATGCATGTGAACTGTTACATTTCATAACAATGTCCATTTCATGCATTTTGCTTTCTCTAGAAAATGGCCCAAGGAAGGTATAACCCAAAGGGATAGGCCAACCACCTGTGAATAGGAAAGACTCACAGAAAGATTTCACACTCAAAATCTCCTGTGGATGTAATCTATAAATTAGAGTCTTGTTTGCATTGGTAGAGTCCTCTTCTATAATGAAGTATTCTCCTGGAAGAAAATTCTACCAGTTATTGCCATCTTAACTTCAATCCATGACTGAGATATACAAACCTAGAAAATAGTAGTAATGATTAAAAAGAGAAGAAAAAAGTTATAACTGAAAACAGGTGATAGGAGAATGAGGTTTTTTGTTTTTGTTTTTAGTGACTAAAGTAATAAATTTTAAAGAACTAAAGGACTGGCTAATGGTGGAGGAGGTCTAGGAATAAAAAGATTAAATTGATAAGACAAGTCCAGTAGAGAACTAGGGTTATACCAAAGTCAAATATTTTCCAACATGTAGTCCCCAGTGGCAGGCCTCTCATTTTATAGCAGTCTTAAAAATCTCCAAGTCTCTGCCCCACCTATTAATTCTCAAAGAATTTTTTCCAACTATATCTCTTTCTCCTCTAAATAATATTATTAATTTTCATCATTGGCTGGCAGTACCATTTGATATTCTTGAATTGTTCCTTGTCCACAAGTTGGAGCTAGGGCACTGGAATATCAGGGTGGAAAATCAGGGTCTTGGTAAGGGAGGAGCACGCATTCTCTGAGAGCCATAGGGCCCAAAGCATGGTAACTAAGAACAAAGGCCCTGGTGAGAAGCTGAGCAGAGGCCAAGCACACTATCCAGTTGATTATTAATCCTAATGGGATGGACAGAAAGACAAACTTCCCAAGTCAGTGAAAAGGCATCCAAGAAAATCAATAAGGTTCACAGTGGAGGGGGACGCAATATCCAGGGACAGAGCATTGAGATAGATCAGAAATTAAGAGTGATGGCACAGGAGAAAGGGATCATTTTGGTCTGGCTACTATTACATCAGGTTTGCTTTGCTTCTTCCATTTGATTGCCAGAAAATATTCCTTGTGAGTCTCTCTGAAAAACCCTGCTATTCTTTTCCTGACAGTGAAGAAGCAGAAGCTGAGCAACATTCAGAAGCCACTAACACAGGTGATGAACCTAGGAAGGGAACAAACCGGGAATATAATTACCACTAAACTTTCTCTGACCTAGACTTTGTATTTATAAATTTCTATATTTTTGAAATCACCTTTTGTACCAGAACTCCAAGATTGACCTTTTAATAACCATAGGACTGCCAAAAATTCATTGCCATTCAATTTCCTCCTCTGAGCTCTCCCCACCCAGTAAGAGTTTTCACTACCTAATTAGATAAAAATTTCCCCTAGAAGTATAAGATCTACAGGTATAAAAGTAGGGACGATGGAACTGGTTAAAAGACTCAGGCAAACTGATAGGAGAGAAATCTCAAGGAGCAATCCATTAATGCAATCCCCTTGTTTTACTTGTGAAGACCTTAAGGGAAATTAAGGTCATGTGGTTAAACTAGACTTTAAATCTCTCGGATCCTGGATTAAAAAAAAATTGCTAATCAGTAAGAAGTTGTTTTAAAATCATAGAAAAACATTTTAACTTAAAACAAATTACGTAAGTACATAAATAGATTGAGTTACCTTTAAAAATAGTCACAGAACCGACAGTACACCTCAGTTAGAGTCTGGTATTGTTCATCATCCTGTGAGAGAATGCCAGGCACACACGTACCATTTGCTTGGCTCATCTAAATACAACTTTTTCTTCTTCTTCTTCTTGGCCACACCTGTGGCACCTGGAAGTTCCTGGGCCAGGGATCGAATCCAAGCTACAGCTATGGCAACAGTGGATACTTAACCCTCTGAGCCACAGCAGAAACTCCATGAATCTAACTCTTGAATAAAGGGTACACCAAAAATAAAAGGGTAGAAGTACTTCAGATGAAATAATATGGCCCAGTTAGATGCAAACTATGTAGATACAGCATCTAAGTTTGCTACAAATAAAGAGATATAACTGGGATAATTCCTACTTGAATAAGCTATAATTCAAGGTCTAGATACAATCCATCTGTGGAGAAAAACGGGAGAAGGAAAATCTAGATTAGCCCATTCTTCACTTCAGATAACAGCAAAGTCTTTCTTGTGAATTTTTTTCCCATTGGTTCACCATTGCACCTTTTCCTTCTGAGGAGCCTGAAGCCAGGGATGAGTTTCAGCCCTGCATTGTGGAGGAGAGGTTTCTTTTGCAGGATGATATATGACATCACTCTTCCTTGGGCTGAGTTCGTCACACCCTTCCTCAAAGGATCTGCCAAATATTTGCGCCTCACCAGCAGATCCTTGAGGACAGAAACACTGTCCATCTTATTCAGGACTCCCATCACCTTTATTTACTAATACTCATACAGAATATTACACCTCAACATATGCACAGATACATGGTAACAACTACCTGATGAAACTAGGGGAGGAATTTTATCCCTACCTGACTGAGAAGCAGACTGCAAGAGACTCTGACATGTCCAGGGGGACGCTGGGTAACTAGAAAGGAACCAGGACTAGAGTATAAATACTCCTTTCCTGATTCAGCCTCTCCTCAGCCTCTCCTGAGGCTAGTCATAGATGCCACTTACAAAACAGAAATAGACGCTGCTAGTATTAATATAATACCACAGAAAACTAAAATAAATAAAGGGGAAAGTCATTTGGAAAATCAATGGTTTCTTTGATCTTTTTCTCTGAATGATTTCTAGGATTAAATTACTCAACTAGGTAGATTGATTTAAAACTGTCAAGATAGTTTCCCAACACTGAGTAAGCCTATACAAAATGGGGCCCCCAGGAGCAGACAGAACAGTTTCTGTCAAAGAATGGAAAAATACTTTTGAAACTTTACAACATAGTCTAACAAATCACTTCACTCGCTTCAAACTGTAGCTGCCTCCAAATGCAAATACCACACTTATCTTAAAGATCCAGAATATCTGAAAGAATAGTAAAGGTCTGCTCAGCATTTCTTTCACAGTAGGAAACTGTAAAATTCCACAGACACACCCTACACTGTGACTCTTATTTAGAAAAGGAAGAGAAAGCAAAGGCACAAGACAATATATTATTTGTTTTTAGTGTTTTTTACAGTCAACTTATTTGACTTCAGCCTGCAAGAAGCAGAATGAGATAACCCCATATAAAACTCCTCCTAAACTTCAAAACTCTCTTAAGGGTTTGAAGGCAGATGTAGGATGTCTGCTGTCTCTGATAAGAAACTGTAAAAGAAAGGACAGAGCCTTAGGAAGTGGAAAGAAATACAAAAAAAAAAAGCATCCATTACTCAGTTTAATAAAACTATTTGTATAAGGAGAGAGCTAAAGTTCTTAAGTACAGAGCACATATCTTTCTTGCAGCAGCAATCTAATTTTTAATGAAGGAGTAGTAGAGGCTTCTTTTTAAGGTTTTTATCAAATTGGAAAAGTTATAAACCTTACTGCTCTTGCTATTACTACTTAATCATTGAAAGAATAAATCATGTGGGGGACAAGCTATGAGAATTTCATTGGAAGCTTGCTTTTATTAAAGAGAAACTTATTTAAAAAACACGCTTCTCACCAGGGATTATGCCAAGTATCACTTCAAACCCTGTTTCTTTGATGAGAGCTAGAGGCAACTAATTCATAATGATGGGAGCTAGAGGCAGCTAACTCATAATCTAATTGTTAAGGGTCCTTGCGATTAATTCCCAACAAATTCATTAATCCATTAGAGATATTTATTGAGTGACTATTATCTACCTGTGATTATTTTATAAAAAAGAAAAATATATATATGTCCTTCTCATAGTGCTATATCTCTAAAGCTGTCTCTGTTAATGTTTGTTGTAGCTCTGAATTCCTACCACATTTCACTCTTCACTGATAATAAACAAATAAGGAAGAAAGCAGTGGGATATATTTATTCAGAAAGCCTATTTAAATTATTTAAAGCCATAGAATTTTTCTTTCACACTTACGACAGTCAAGATTTTGCTGTTCCCTATGTGTTTGATTTACACAGACAGTAAATCAGACATCTGAAATCAATTAAAGTACATAACCTTGAGAATTTTCTACCTGATTATATTAGGAGAACTGTACATGATTTTTTTCTTTTGATTATAATTTATTTGCTTGTATTGCTTTCATTTTGATTACCTTTTTGAACTTTATAAAATATCAAAATTTTTATGAATATCAGATTTATGTACCCTTACTGCCTTAATGAGCAAAGCAAATTAAGTCATTGATTGTTATTATGTCATTAACTATAAGGAAGTAGATCTAAATTTTTTTATTTTAAATTATAATTTTTTAAGTATAATTTGAAGTATAACTTTTAAATTATATTAACCTTTAAGAGCAAGTTATCTACAAAGCTTAAGATACTTGGCTTTCAAGAATTTGCCTCAGTTTCTCTAACTAAAAATAATTAAAAATCATATTCTTTTCTGCTAGTCTTCATGTCATTCTCATAGATAGTTGCACTGTACAATAGTTGTAATTTTGGTGTATTTGTGAGAGGAGGTGAGCTCAGGGTCTTCCTACTCCATCATCTTCTTAGGCTCATTTATTAAAACTATCAGAAGTATTGTATATTTGGCATGGAATAGAAAAGAATAGAGTCCTAGAATCATCAAACATGACTCTGGAATGGAGAGACCAAGCCATGGCCATAAATCTGAAGTCTTCGGATGGGAAGAACAACTTTGTAGTGAAGCCTTGTGTTTAAGGAAGAATTCTTGGAAATCTGTTTGCATAGAAGAGAAACTCCACAAGTTAAGCTCATTTTTTCTAGAAAGCCAGAATCTACTAACCCAGACCTGTGGCAAAATAGAACCTCTGGTTTCTAATTCCATCTGTGGCAGCTATGGTTTTCATAAAGAATTTAGGCCTCTCACTTAGTCTTACATAGCGAGGAAGCTTCATGTGTCATGTCTGAATTAGAAATGTGTCTATGATCTTTGATTTCCTTTGCTTGGAAAAAAAAAAAAAAAAATCCTGAAGACATGACCTAAAGTCATTGAGGTAAACTTAATTTTCTTAGAGTATCCAGTTTCCCCTTCTCCTCCCACTAACCCATTCTGGATGAGAAAACTTCAGGCCAAAGGGACTACATACACACAGACACACACACAAACACACACACACACACGATCACACCGATTATTTGGCATGCAGGTCAGTTTTCATGAACTTCAACACTGCTACTGTGTAACTGATGGAATTAGTGAGCATATTATTTCATTTAGATAGAAAACACTGAGAGGCTCTGCCCATATATTCCATGTATACGCATTCAGACAGAAGTTAGTTTGGAACAAAAGGACTAGGGAATAGAAAAGTAACTTTTTTTGTTAGATTTTTTGGCAAAAGCCCCAATCTAGTACCATCTTTCACTTGAAGCTGAGATATATAAGGAAGGCACCTATCAATCAAAACCAAAATTTTGCACAAAGAACTTGTTAATGTGTTCTATTATTCATTATCAAAGCTAAAAGGCTCTCTCTGAAGCATCTCTGTGTTAGTCTCTAGATAAAGAAAAATATACTTAGATAATATAATGCAAAAAGAAAGGAAACTAATGATGAAATTTGTTTATTCATACTAAATCATGAATAAACAAGTATTCTAGAAATTGTAGCAATAATGTATTTCCAACTCACATAACTTTAACTGCGTTATGACTATCAGTAATAGCAGTAAATTATTTTCATACCAATACATCTCAGGTGTGTTTATGTTCCATCAGATCAATATAAAATGTCCAATCTAACTAATCCTGAAAGCTATTGTCAATGGCATGTTGGATAATCATTTGAATAGCTCATCTTAGTAAGGATCTTAACATTATCTCAGTTTTTAAATATGAACTCAAATATTGCCATGATTCTAAATCAGAATTGAAAATAATTAGGAAATATTTCATAGAATGAATATTTAGTACCTTAATCCAGTCAGGCAAATTTAGATGTTTCAGAAATTTAAATATAATCTAAAACACTGAAGTTTTCTTGTATATAAGAACTCTGTTTTGTTACAGAGAGTAAAATTAAACATCTGCTTTGAAAAACAGAGTTACAAAACACTAATCTGTAACTGAGTTTTTATTTTAAAGAAATATATGTAACTAGATGTAAACTAGTGAGCTATTTCTCTCTCTTTATCTTTCTTTTTCTCTCTCTGTCTCTGTCTCTTTCTCTGTAAGGCCTTACAGATGTCAAACTCTCCCAATCTGAGGAACCAGACAGACCTGAGCTTGAAGTTTTCTCTATGATTTTTTTTTATTAAGCATAGGAAAAACTACTTAGATTATTTTAAAATGTTTCTTTGGAGTTCCTATCATGGCTCAGTGGTTAATGAATCCGACTAGGAACCATGAGGTTGCAGGTTCGATCCTGGGTTGAGGATCCAGCATTGCCTGCCATGAGCTGTGGTGTAGCTTGCAGACATGGCTTGGATCTGGTGTTGCTGTGGCTCTGGTGTAGGCCAGTGGCTATAGCTCTGATTAGCCCCCTGGCCTGGGAACCTCCATATGCCACAAGTGCGGCCCTAGGGAAAAAAAAAAGACAAAAAGCTAAAATGTTTTTTCAACTGTTAAGTGAAAATAATATCTACCTCACAAGATGGATAAAATAAGATAGCATTTTAAGCACTTAGCATCTTATCTGGCCTATAGTACACTAAATGTTCATTAGTATTAATAATTACAGTTATTAATAATATGCCAACTATAAATGGAATTGGCAGTTATGCAAGACTTCCCTGGAGGGCAGAGGAATTAAGTTGGACCTTTAAGAACAGCAGCAGTATAATAGCTGTCAAAGACTATGTGCATAAAATATGCTAAATCAGCATTTTTAAACCTGTTGCTTTGTGAAGTAATCCAAACTCCACAAAGAAATGGAAGCCAGTTAAAGAAGCCAGTTACAAAAGACCACATAGTCTATTATTCTGACTACATGAAATGTCCAGAATAGGTAAATCTGTAGAGACAGAAAGTAGATTATTGGCTCCTTAGAACTAGAGAAGGAATAGGATGGTTGCAGGATGATAGCAAAGGCTATGAGCTTTCTTTCTGGGGTGATGAAAATGTTCTAAAATTGACTGTGGTGATGGTTATACAACTCTGTGAATATAGTAAAAAGCATTAAATTGTACACTTTAAGGGGTGAATTGTATGGTATATGAATTATATATATCGTAATAAAGTTACTGACAAAAAAAATATCCTGATCACTAGGGATCTCATTTTTCTTATTCTTCCATAATATGGACAGAGTGTTTCTGCACACAGGCTCTCCGTCTGTGCAGCATGGCTCAAGAGGGAGGAAAGAACTAAGCCTCATAGAGACTACAGCTATTGTGGTCTTCTGCACTGGAATTCTTTCCTCAGTAGGCAAAAGTGTTTTTCCAGGCTAGTGAGACTGAAATGCATTCACTCTAAACAAAATATCTTAAAATGGTAGAATATACTGGCATGAAAAGAAAAAAAATGTTTTTCCTTTAAAAAAGTTGAAACCCTTTGAAGCATTTATGTTATTTAAGAGTGACTAATGGGTCTAGAGCTTAAGAAAAAATATAAGAAGATTAAAAGAAATTGTAAGTGGGAAAATAAGAACCAGAAAAAAAGATAAAATTTAATTCAAGGAATTTGTTCAGTAGCTCTTAGGGCTTAAACTGCCTTCAGACACATTAACCCTAAACTGTCAAAAATTCATTGAGTAGCAGACTGGTAAGCTAATAGAAAATGTGCCTATTTGCAGGCTGTGAAAGAAGGTCACTTTTCAGTTTTTTGTATCTGAACCGTGGCCTTTCTATCATCTATTTATATATGTAAATCATTTGACTGTATTAGTAGAAACACGAGTTAGTAAATCCTCTGATTCCACAGCCCAGAATTTATTCCTTTTTATAATTTTCTTGTTTAGATTATATAATCCTCTATTTAGATTCTAATGGTGCATGTTTATACACAGATATGCACAGATACATACCCATATGTTCACATATACTAAATATTAAATGAGAGAAATTACTGAAAGCTTTCAATTCTTATTACAAAACATAACTCATGAATATTCCCAATGGATGGAGCATTGGGCAGAACACTTTCTGGTCCTCTGTCATAAAGGCAAGAATTTACTCCAATTCATGGTCAGTTAGACAGAGGCCAATACCTGGCAAGATGGTAAAGAACTGGTGAGATTGAAAAGTTGGAGAGAAGGAGGCTTGGAAAGAAGTGTATGAATGGAATACTTGGGAAAAGACCAGGTCATGAAAATTCTTGTACCTCATGTGGATTCTAACATCACCACCCTGCTTAAAAGGAGCCTTAATATCCCAGATGTATAAGCTGAAAGTGAATGTAAGTCATTCTCCTTCCATGGTTAACCAATTTACTAGTGTCCAATTTGCCAGCAATTGTGGCCAAACATGATGTCTTAAGGGAACAAGCAGCTATCTGGAACTGTTCAATTAATTGTGGCCTTTTCATTGCCAGGGAAGCAATACATAAAATATTGCCTTCAGTTAAAGTACCAGCTTCCTGTTTCAAATTAGCAAGCTGATGTTCAAAGGCAGTAACCCTGTGCGATAGCCAAATGCCTTATTGGAAGCTTAGCCATACTATCAGTTTGCAGACAAAACTTTGTAAGGTTGGTATGCTGACTTGCAGGACGTGATATTTGCTTAAATAAATGATTGATATATATGGTTCTATTTCTCAAAAAATACACAGATCTTACTTTGGAGGGGAAGCAGTACAAATGAGACTCCTATAATTATGTCTGATGATATTTTTGACAAATTGTTTGCTTTTGAGCCCAGGAATTTGCTTTTCTATAAGTTTTAGTACTCAAGGAAGATACATGTGTACTAGTAAACACAGTAATGGTTTCTTTGACTTATAAACAGAGACTGCATTCTGATAATTTTGTTTTCATCCTATCTCTAGAGAGAGTTTAAAATTGTAGCTATGCTATCGTTTGACATTGACTACCAAGAGTGAGAAGGATTTCTGCTCTGCAGTAACCCCTGGGAAGATTTAGGATAGAACGCTGGGGCGGCAGGGGGGCAGGTTCTTATACAATAATGAAAATCAGTGAGTGTGCTTCAAGCCTTCATAGAAAGGGCTGTTGAGTCCAGTAAAAGATGAAAGATTGGACCACATAACTAAGGAAAAATACCAACCAACCAGGATCTATCCAAATGGAAGAGAAACATGGAAAAGGTAGTGGAGAAACAAAATGAAATTTACTGGATACACTATCTGCAGAAATGAGACCTCTAGCATGTATATTTGTCCTCTCACTTTCTGAATGCATAGTATCAAGTGTACATGTGTGCATACGTATAAAGTATACACATTTAATTCTCTTTTCTTTCTCTTATAGTATTATATAGAGTATTGGCAATAGTCAAATTTAACATTTAATTGAACAGGTTGCAGAATATCCCTTGCCTTGGTTCTATGAGTGCTGCTTTATCCTTTAAAAAATCCTTTTTTGAGGTTAAGTTCATGAGAGTCAGTTTCTACTACTCAGAACCAAAGAACTCAAATAATGTTCATATATTAATCATGTACATAGATGTTAATTTCACCCAATACTTTATGGCTAATGTGTACTAAAAAAGAATATCTAGAAATTCCACAAATCAAATTATTGTTTGAATTCATGCTTATCAGAATTACTTAAATCTAGCAAATTAAAGTCTAACCAGATACCATCAACTCCATTCCAAACTACATTTAGCCTGAGGAAGAAGTGTAAGATAAGGTTAATAACTAACCTGTACTGAGTGCCTACTATATATCAGGCTCTGATACATTCTGTTTAACACTCATGAGTTATGTATTGTAATTACACCAATATTGCCAAATAGGAAACTGAGATTAACAACTTTCCATAATCATACAGTATGATTATATTCTCAACTATTGTCTTCTTAAAAATCAGTCTATTCAAGATGTCTATAGGAGAGAGGACAAGATGGCGGAGGAGTAGGGGGACACGCTCGCCCTCTCCCACAAACACAACAAAAAAAGCACATCTACAGAAGAAATGACTCGCACAGAACAACAACCAATCGCTGGCAGAGGAACCTAAACTCCAATAACGGCAAGAAGTTCGTGACATTATTGGGCAGAACGGGAGAAAAGAGGAGAGTGAGAGAAGGTGAATCCGAGCGGGACGGGCGCTCCCGAAAGGGAACTGCGGAGGAGAAAGGGATCCCGCACCCTGGAAAGTCTCCTACCGGGGGAAAGATCAAACGAACGGGAGGAATCTCCAGATGCAGAGAAGAGTGTAGCAGTAAGTCGGAGTACGGAAAAACGATCAAGAACCCAACGGACCATCTGAACTACGGGCACAGTCACCAAAAATTGAGACGCCTGGGTGGGGGCTGGGCACCGAATCCTCGGCTCCAGAGGTTAGTCCCCGGGAAAGGGCCGGGGGACGCCTGGGTGGGGGCTGGGCACCGAGACCTCAGCTCTGAAGGTTGGTCCCCGAGAGGGGGCCGGGGGACGCCTGGGTGGGGGCTGGGCACAGAGACCTCGCCTCCGAAGGTTAGTCCCCAAGAAAGGGCCGGGGGGCGCCGCCTGGGTGGGGGCTGGGCACCGAGACCTCGGCTCCAGAGATTAGTCCCCGGGCTAGGGGGGCGGGGAAGAGCGGAAACTGCTTGGGAGGTCTCTAAACCATTTGACGGGGCAGAGACTGCCTGGGAGACTAGAAAACAAAGCTGTCGCAGAGGAAGGGAGCAATACTCTAGGGGCGGGGAAGTGGAAAGCCGCCTCAGAGGGAACCTGGGAGAAGAGCCTGGTCTGCGCCCGTGCTGGGGAGGGGAGAGAAGAAGGGGTGGGTCCCCATAGAATACCCCCCACGCCACAGCAAGCTTACAGGCCCGCTAGCTAGCAGAAAGCTGTGCTTCCCAGTGCATTCCCTCCCCCCACCCCCGCCACCCCCTACGCTCTCGCCGAACCTGGGGCTGCCTGCCATCCAGGAGGGCTGGCCTCAACAATTGCCTGAAGCCTACCACCGCAGGGGCTCTCCCTGCACAGGCCTGCTTGCCCTTTGGAGGGGCTACACTTCCACAGAGCAGCACCAAACACCACCAGGCCCCTAGAAAAGGCCTGCAGCCCAGAAAAGCTAGAACAAGCCTAGCCAGGCCGTGAATAGATCGACCTAATTCTCCGACGGTTTTTCTGAGACGGGCTCCCCCGGGGAGGAGCCTCTTGAGTCTCCAAGGGCCTTGCTACACGCCCAAGACCCCAGGGGGTGCTAAGACCTAGTGGACCAGCTGCATAGGACTGCCAGCTCCAGGCAGGACCCCCTGCAGCCCAGAAAAGCTGCAACAAGCCTGGCCGAATTGGGAAAAGATCTCAGACGGTCTCTCTGAGTCGGGCTGTCCTGGGGAGGAACCTCTTGAGTCTCCAAGGGCCCTGCTACCCGCCCAAGACCCCAAGGGGTGCTGAGACCTAGTGGACCAGCTGCATAGGACTGCCAGCTCCAGGCAGGACCCCCTGCAGCCCAGAAAAGCTGCAACAAGCCTGGCGGAATCGGGAAAAGATCTCAGACGGTCTTTCTGAGTCGGGCTGCCCTGGGGAGGAGCCTCTTGAGTCTCCAAGGGCCCTGCTACCCGCCCAAGACCCCAAGGGGTGCTGAGACCTAGTGGACCAGCTGCATAGGACTGCCAGCTCCAGGCAGGACCCCCTGCAGCCCAGAAAAGCTGCAACAAGCCTGGCCGACTTGGGAAAAGATCTCAGACGGTCTTTCTGAGTCGGGCTGTTCTGGGGAGGAGCCTCTTGAGTCTCCAAAGGCCCTGCTACCCGCCCAAGACCCCAAGGGGTGCTGAGACCTAGTGGACCAGCTGCATAGGACTGCCAGCTCCAGGCAGGACCCCCTGCAGCCCAGAAAAGCTGCAACAAGCCTGGCGGAATCGGGAAAAGATCTCAGACGGTCTTTCTGAGTCGGGCTGCCCTGGGGAGGAACCTCTTGAGTCTCCAAGGGCCCTGCTACCCGCCCAAGACCCCAGGGGGTGCTGAGAACCAAGTGAAATCTGCTACCATCGTGGGGTGGACCTCCCAGTCCTGTCTGCCCTCAGGAAGTCCTCCTTTGCTTCAAAGAAACACTGTTAGCCCCATCAACACTCCAGAAAAGCCACACTGCCTCAAAAAAAGATTGACCAACAACGACAGCCCTCAGGAAATATTCCAGGGCAGTGACAAGGCAAACACTACCCGATAACGGAGAGTACAACTCCCTCAGGAGAAAGAAGACAACAAGCAAGATGAAGAAGCTGAGAAACCACCCCCAGTCAAACCAACAGGAGAACTCACCTAAAACAGTCAACAATGAAACTGATCTCTGCAGTCTGACAGACATGGAGTTCAAAAGAGAAATAGTGAAAATACTGAAGGAATTAAGAGAAGATATGAACAGCAATGCAGATACCCTCAGAAAGGAGCTAGAAAATATAAGGAGGAGCCAAGAAAAACTAGAACATTCATTTGCAGAGATGCAAACTGAACTAGGGGCAGTAAAAACCAGAATGAATAATGCAGAAGAACGAATCAGTGATATGGAAGATAGAATAATGGAAATCACTCAATCTGGTCAACAGACAGAAAACCGAATCAAAAAACTGGAAAGCAATATAAGAGACCTATGGGATAATATAAAACGGGCCAATCTACGCATAATAGGAATTCCAGAAGGAGTAGAAAAAGATAAGGGAATGGAAAATATATTTGAAGAAATTATTGCTGGAAACTTCCCAAATCTAAAGGATACTGGATTCAAGATACAAGAAGCACAGAGGGCCCCAAACAAACTGAACCCAAACAGACCCACACCAAGACACATCATAATAAAAATGGCAAAAGTTAGTGATAAAGAGAGGATCCTCAAGGCAGCAAGAGAAAAACAGAATGTTACCTACAAGGGAACCCCCATAAGAATATCAGCTGATTTCTCTACAGAAACACTACAGGCCAGGAGGGAATGGCAAGAGATATTTAAAGTGCTCAAAGGAAAAAATATGCAACCTAGAATACTCTATCCAGCAAGAATATCATTTCAAATAGAAGGGGAAATAAAAATTTTTCCCAACAAACAAAAACTTAAAGAATACAGCAACACAAAACCCAGGTTAAAGGAAATATTGAAAGGGCTTCTCTAAACCAAAAAGAAAGGAAGGAAAGGGAAGAAAAAAGAAAAGAAAAAAAAAAAAGAAGAAGAAGAAGAGGAAGAACTAGGACTGAGGAAGATACAATCAGAGAGCAGTCACTCAAATAAGCCAGCATACAGATTTAATCATGAACATGCTTCAAACAAAATAAAATTAAAAAGAAAAAAATAAAAGAGTCATCAAAACCACAAAATGTGGGCAAGGGATGTTAGGAGGTAAATAATCCTTTTTGTTTGTATGTATGTCTCTCTTCTTAATTTTAATATAATAATGAAGTGTTTGAACTTACAGGACCATCAGGCTAAAACACACAATTATGGGAAGGGGTTAGCATACTTAAAAAACAGGGCAACCACAAGCCAAAACCAAATATTGCATTTGCAAAAAATGAAAAAAAAAAATACACTCAAGCAGATAATAACAGGAGACCATCCAACCAAAAAAAAAAAAAAAAAAAAAAAAAAGAAAGGAAGAATGGAGAACCATAGAATCAACTGGAACACGAGGATCAAATGGCAATAAATAATCATCTATCAATTATCACCTTAAATGTCAATGGACTGAATGCCCCAATCAAAAGACACAGAATGGCTGAGTGGATAAAAAGGCAAAAACCTTCAATATGCTGCCTACAAGAAACTCACCTTAGGACAAAAGATACATATAGATTGAAAGTGAAAGGCTGGGGAAAAGTATTTCATGCCAATAGACATGACAGAAAAGCAGGAGTTGCAACGCTCATATCAGACAAAATAGACTTTAAAACAAAAGACATAAAGAAAGACAAAGAAGGACACTATTTAATGATTAAGGGATCCATCCAAGGAGAGGATGTTACTATCATCAACATATATGCCCCAAACATAGGAGCACCCAGATACATACAACAAATATTAACAGACATAAAGGGAGATATTGATGAGAATACAATCATAGTAGGAGACCTAAATACCCCCCTCACATCAATGGACAGATCCTCTAGACAGAAAACCAATAAAGCAACAGAGATCCTAAAGGAAACAATAGAAAAGTTAGACTTAATTGATATCTTCAGGACACTACATCCAAAAAAATCAGAATACACATTCTTCTCAAATGCTCATGGAACATTCTCAAGAATCGACCACATATTGGGACATAAAGCGAATCTCAATAAATTTAGGAGCATAGAAATTATCTCAAGTATCTTCTCTGACCACAATGCCATGAAATTACAAATCAACCATGGGAAAAGGAAAGAGAAAAAACCTACTCCATGGAGACTAAACAACATGCTACTAAAAAACCAATGGGTCAATGAGGAAATCAAGAAGGAAATTAAAAACTATCTTGAAACAAATGATAATGAAGACACAACCTCTCAAAATCTATGGGATGCTGCGAAAGCAGTGCTCAGAGGGAAATTTATAGCAATACAGGCCTTTCTCAAAAAAGAAGAAAGATCCCAAATTGACAACTTAACCCTCCACCTAAATGAATTAGAAAAAGAAGAACAAAGAAGTCCTAAAGTCAGCAGAAGGAAGGAAATTGTAAAGATCAAAGAAGAAATCAATAAAATAGAGACTCAAAAAACAATAGAGAAAATTAATAAAACCAAGAGCTGGTTCTTTGAAAAGGTGAACAAAATTGATAAACCCCTGGCCAGACTCACTAAAAAGAGGAGAGAAAGAACCCAAATCACCAAAATTATAAATGAAAAAGGAGAAATCACAACGGATACAGCAGAAATACAAAAAACCATAAGAGAATACTATGAACAACTATATGGCAATAAGTTTGACAATCTGGAAGAAATGGACAATTTTCTAGAATCTTACAGCCTGCCAAAACTGAATCAAGCAGAAACAGACCAACTGAACAGACCAATCACCAGAAATGAAATTGAAGAGGTCATAAAAGCACTCCCTACAAATAAAAGCCCAGGACCAGATGGCTTCACAGGTGAATTCTATCAAACATATAAAGAGGAATTGGTGCCCATCCTCCTTAAACTCTTTCAAAAGGTTGAAGAAGAAGGAATACTCCCAAAGACATTCTATGAGGCCACCATCACCCTCATTCCAAAACCAGGCAGAGATACCACCAAAAAAGAAAACTATCGCCCAATATCATTGATGAATATAGATGCAAAAATTCTCAACAAAATCTTAGCCAACCGAATCCAACAACATATCAAAAAAATTATACACCATGACCAGGTTGGGTTCATCCCAGGTTCACAAGGATGGTTCAACATACGCAAATCAATCAACATCATACACCACATTAACAAAAAAAAAGTCAAAAATCATATGATCATCTCAATAGATGCAGAAAAAGCATTTGACAAAGTTCAACATCCATTCATGATCAAGACCCTCGCCAAAGTGGGTATAGAGGGAACATTCCTGAATATAATCAAAGCCATTTATGATAAACCCACAGCAAATATAATCCTCAATGGGGAAAAACTGAAAGCCTTCTCACTCAAATCTGGAACAAGACAGGGATGCCCACTCTCACCGCTGCTCTTCAACATCGTTTTGGAAGTCTTAGCCACAGCAATTAGACAAACAAAAGAAATAAAAGGCATCCATATAGGAAGAGAAGAGATCAAACTGTCACTGTATGCAGATGACATGATTCTATACCTAGAAAACCCTAAGGACTCAACCCCAAAACTCCTTGAACTGATTAATAAATTCAGCAAAGTGGCAGGATATAAGATTAACATTCAGAAGTCAGTTGCATTTCTGTATACCAGCAATGAAGCATTAGAAAAGGAATACAAAAATACGATACCTTTTAAAATTGTACCTCACAAAATCAAATACCTCGGAATACACCTAACCAAAGAGGTAAAGGACCTATATGCCGAGAACTATAAAACCTTAATCAAAGAAATCAAAGAAGATGTAAAAAAATGGAAAGATATTCCATGTTCCTGGATTGGAAAAATCAATATTGTGAAAATGGCCATCCTACCCAAAGCAATCTACAGATTCAATGCAATCCCTATCAAATTACCCATGACATTTTTCACAGAACTAGAACAAACAATCCAAACATTTATATGGAACCACAAAAGACCGAGAATCGCCAAAGCAATCCTGAGAAACAAAAACCAAGCAGGAGGCATAACTCTCCCAGACTTCAAGAAATACCACAAAGCCACAGTCATCAAAACAGTGTGGTACTGGTATCAAAACAGACAGACAGACCAATGGAACAGAATAGAGAATCTGGAAATTAACCCTGACACCTATGGTCAATTAATCTTTGACAAGGGAGGCAAGAACATCAAATGGGAAAAGGAAAGTCTATTCAGCAAGCATTGCTGGGAAACCTGGACAGCTGTATGCAAAGCAATGAAACTAGAACACACCCTCACACCATGCACAAAAATAAACTCCAAATGGCTGAAAGACTTAAATATACGACAGGACACCATCAAACTCCTAGAAGAAAACATAGGCAAAACACTCTCTGACATCAACATCATGAATATTTTCTCAGGTCAGTCTCCCAAAGCAATAGAAATTAGAGCAAAAATAAACCCATGGGACCTCATCAAACTGAAAAGCTTTTGCACAGCAAAGGAAACCCAAAAGAAAACAAAAAGACAACTTACAGAATGGGAGAAAATAGTTTCAAATGATGCAACTGACAAGGGCTTAATCTCTAGAATATACAAGCAACTTATACAACTCAACAGCAAAAAAACCAATCAATCAATGGAAAAATGGGCAAAAGACCTGGGTAGACATTTCTCCAAAGAGGATATACAGATGGCCAACAAACACATGAAAAAATGCTCAACATCGCTGATTATAAGAGAAATGCAAATCAAAACTACCATGAGATACCACCTCACACCAGTCAGAATGGCCATCATTAATAAATCCACAAATAACAAGTGCTGGAGGGGCTGTGGAGAAAAGGGAACCCTCCTGCACTGTTGGTGGGAATGTAAACTGGTACAGCCACTATGGAGAACAGTTTGGAGATACCTTAGAAATCTATACATAGAACTTCCATATGACCCCGCAATCCCACTCTTGGGCATCTATCCGGACAAAGCTCTATTTAAAAGAGACACATGCACCCGCATGTTCATTGCAGCACTATTCACAATAGCCAGGACATGGAAACAATCCAAATGTCCATCGACAGAGGATTGGATTCGGAAGATGTGGTATATATACACGATGGAATACTACTCAGCCATAAAAAAGGATGACATAATGCCATTTGCAGCAACATGGATGGAACTAGAGAATCTCATCCTGAGTGAAATGAGCCAGAAAGACAAAGACAAATACCATATGACATCACTTATAACTGGAATCTAATATCCAGCACAAATGAACATCTCCTCAGAAAAGAAAATCAATCATGGACTTGGAGAAGAGACTTGTGGTTGCCTGATGGGAGGGGGAGGGAGTGGGAGGGATCGGGAGCTTGGGCTTATCAGACACAACTTAGAATAGATTTACAAGGAGATCCCGCTGAATAGCATTGAGAACTATGTCTAGATACTCATGTTGCAACAGAAGAAATGGTGGGGGAAAAACTGTAATTGTAACGTATACATGTAAGGATAACCTGACCCCCTTGCTGTACAGTGGGAAAATAAAATTAAAAAAAAAAAAAAAAAAAAAAAAAACAAAAAAAAAACAAAAAAACAAAAAAACAAAAAAAAAAAAAAAAAAAAAAAAAAAAGATGTCTATAAAAAAGGCTTTGGGGATATTGCCTCTGGGGGAAAAGGCATAAAATGTCTATAGGAACAACCCTGTAAAACACAAAGAAGATAAATTATATTAAAAGAAACTGTATCCCAAAACGTTGTAAAAGGAAGTTATTTTGTTTTTTAAGGTGGGAGCAGTTTCAAACTTCTTGCAAACAAGGAGATCAACGATTTCAGGTGTAAATCTGACCAGGAGCCAAATAGAAGGAGTTAAAGATAATGGTCAACCCTTCCACAATTTCTTATTCTTTAGCTAGAGGGGGAGCAATAGATTATGGTTACTTAGGACAGATAGGTAAGACAGTGATTCTGTGACTGAAACATTCAGGAAGAAAAAGCAGCTCCTAACAGATGCCTCAACAGAAAGTAGAATCAGAACAGTAAGCCCAAGCAAGAATTGAAAGTAAATCTATGAGCTTACAAATAAGAATCACTAACCAATTGAGGAAATCAAAGCCAAGAAAGAGACGTATTCTCCCAAAAAGTGGAGATCACAGCAAAACTTAACAGCAAAGCAGTACTTTGAAGATGTACAATTTATATCCTCAGAAAAATGTGAAATGAAACTGCTTCCATAAAAAAGTATCACCTGAATAATTTAGATACTGAAAAATAATTATTCAAGGAAGTAACTTTATAATGGAAAACCCTGGCAGACACTACTTTGGCCAGGGAATCATAGTTAACATCAAGTGACAAGTCATGTTGACTGCAAGTGCACCCTGATATGAAATGAAGAGGAGGGCATTTCACCACTGTTCCACTCTTCACAAAAAAATGATAATCCTAATAATAGAAAAAAAAATCATGAAAACAGAGGATATTCTATAAAATCCTTAAAACTGTCAAGATCAAGAAAAGCAAGTCTGAGAAACTGTCACAGGCCTGAAGAGACTAAGAAGACATGACAATTAAACACTATGTGAGATCCTGGATGAGAAACTGGAATGGAAAAAAGAACACTCGTGGAAAATTTAGTGAAATTTAAACAAAGCCTGGAGCTTAGTTAATAGTAATGTGCCAGTAACAAAGACATTTTTAATCTAAGCAATTCAGATTAAGTCCAGACGAAAACAAATTCATATTTTAAAAAAACTAATATTAAAAAAACTAACATGGAGTTCCCATTGTGGCTCAGTGGTTAACGAATCCGACTAAGGACCATGAGGTTGCGGGTTCAATCCCTGGCCTTGCTCAGTGGGTTAAGGATCCGGCATTGCCGTGAGCTGTGGTGTAGGTTGCAGACGCGGCTTGAATCCCGCGTTGCTGTGGCTCTGGCATAGACAGCTCCGATTCGACCCCTAGCCTGGAAACCTCCATATGCCATGGAAGCGGCCCAAGAAATGGCAAAAAGACAAAAAAAAAAAAAAAACAACTAACAAACATGCAGTGAAACAAGCCACCATCAGTAAGAGTGAACAAAAACATCACAGTGTTTGTCATAGATTATAGTACAAAAAATTTCAGATACAGTAATGATCAAACATGGATTAGAACAGAATTTTGTGTGAAATGTTGAAAGAAAAGTAGAAATAAATAAAAGTATGAAACCACATCTTAAGAGGCCACCCAACTGACTAGGAAATCAGCAGGGAAGGAGGAGGAGCTTCAAAGCCTGAAAGAAAAGCACAACAGCTGGTGCGAAGAGAGCAGAGCCAAGAGAGTTGCACAGACACATCTAGTGCACAACAGTCTGAGACACTTGGGCAAGGACTGAACACTGAGGCTTGGACTTCAGAGGTCATTTCTGGGGAGAGGACTGGGGTTGGCTGGGTGGATACAGCCTTAGTAGGCTAGAGGGTGCACCACAGCCAAGGAGTGGGGGAAAAGGACTGGGCCTGCCAGAGAAGAAAGGAACTATTGTTGGAGAGTGTGAGAGGAGGGGATCTGGGACCACCATAGGTACTACTTTCTCTGCACGTGCACAGGCTCTCAGGTGGCACGATACTTCTTGTGTGGGCCAAAGGAGCAGTTACAAACTGCAGCAGCCATCTCAGACTCCAGAGGTGGGAACAGGTCACCACCACAGAGGGTCCCTATGACCAAGAACCACCTGCCACCCAGTCACCCCAGGGGTCACCACCACAGAGGACCCTACAACCAAGTGCCACCCACTGCCGCCACCTCCCTGGGAATGCACACACCCTGCTGTTACTGCTGTTGAAAGCCTCAGGCAGTGCCCCCACCTCCCAGGGGGTCACTGCCATTTCCCAGGTCCCTGCAACCAGGTGCAGCCTGCTGCCACCACCTACCAATGAGTTGCCACCACTGCCAAGGGCTTGGCAACCAGGCACCACCTGTGGGCATTACCCAGTGCCCCCACCTCCCTGTAAGAACATCCAGGCCATGCACACTCCCTATCAAGATGATAACTGCCTGCACACACTGAGGAAAGAGGCAGCAAACATCCACACCAAAAGTAGCCCTCACACCAAAAAAAACAGTGAACCCACACAAGCTACCCAGCAACACTCCCGCATATAAATAGTCTCCAGGACTACAGTAGATAATTGTTTCCCTGAACTCACAGATTAAGAAAAACATAAGCAAAAATGAAGAAGCACAGGAACAATTCCCAGTTCAAAAAACAGGAGAATTCCCATGAAGGTACAAACAATGAAACAGACCTCTGCAGTTTAACAGACCTAGTTCCAAAAGGAGGCAACGAAAATACTGAAGGAATTAAGAATGACTATGGACAGTAATGAAGGTTACTTTTTTTATGATTTTTATTTTTTCCATTATAATTGATTTACAGCTATAAACTGTAAGTAGGAGCCACAAAAAATTTAAAAAGTCATTTTCAGAGATGAAATCTGGCTAAAAGCATTGAACAGCAGAATGAACAATGCACAGAAATAAATAAGCAACTTGGAAGACAGAATGATGGAAATCATCCAATCAGGACAGCAGATAGAAAGCCAAAGGAGGGGAATGAAAGCAGTATAAGAGATCTATGGGATAATATAAAGCATGACAATCTATGCATAATAGTGATTCCAGAAGGAGAAGAAAAAGAAAAGAGTATTGAAAATATATTTGAAGAAATTGACTGAAAATTTCCTAAGTTTAAAGATGGAAACAGATTTCCAGTTATAGGAAGCACAGAGGGTTCCAAACAAGATTAACCCAATAGACCTACACCAAGACATATTAATAAAAATGCCAAAAGTTAAAGATAAGGAGAGTATTGAAAGGCTGCAAGAGAAAAAAATTAATTATTAGAGAACTCCGATAAGGCTAACTTCTCTACAGAAATGCCACAGGCCAGAAAGAAGTAGCAAAATATACTTGAAGTTCTAACCTAGAACTTGCAACCTAGAATACTCTACCCATCAAGACTATCATTTAAAATAGAAAGAGAAATAAATAATCTCTCAGACAAACAAAAACTAAAAGAATACAGCAACACTTAACCTGTTCTAAAAGAAATATTGAAGTCTCCTCTAAATCGGAAAGAAGTAAGAAGATATAGGATGGAGGAAATCACAATTGGAAACTAATCATTTAAATTAGCCAGTATACAGAACAAAAAGAAAAAAATTGTGAAAGTGATGATAAACACAAGGAACAGCAAAAGGATGAGCATGAAAATGTAAAAAAGGACATCAAAAGGAGAATAAGAAAATATAGACATTTTATTTTTAAAATGTATTTGAGCCTTTATGCCTATTAGGCCTATCAGTCATAAAGCAAGAAGGCATAGGAAGGGGTTAACATACTTGAAAAACAAGACAACCACAAACCACAAAGAAACAATACATTCACAAAAATGAAAAAGAAAACAAGCATAAAAGAAAAATAAATCATCCGATCACAAAAAAAGAACAATGGGGAAATTTAAATCAACTGGAAAACAAGGTTTAAAATGTCAATAAATACATATTTATCAATAATTACCTTAAGTGTCGGTGAACTGAATGCTTCAATCAAAAAACGTAGAGTGGAAGACTGGATTAAAAGAGCAAGATCCTACAATATGCTGCCTACAAGAGACCCACCTTATGGCAAAGGACACAAATAAATTGAAAATGAGGGATGGAAAAAGATATTTCATGTGAATGGAAATAACAGGAAAGTGGGCGTCACAATATTCATATCAGATAAAATAGATGTTAAAAAACAAAGGCCATAAAGAAAGACAAAGAAGGACATTTTTTAATGATAAATGGATCAACTCAAGAAGAGGGTATTATTCATCAATATATATACCCCTAATATAGGAACACCCAAATACATACAACAAATACTAACAGATGTAAAAGGAGAAATTGATGGGAATACAATAATAGGAGATTTTAACAGAACACTTTATCCAGCTATAATGGAAAAAATAAAAATCATTATAAATGAAAAAATAATAATAATAGTAGTAGACTTTAAGACCCCACTCACATCAATGGACAGATCCTCTAGACAAAATATCAATAAGGCAACAGAGATCCTGAATGAAACAATAGAACAGATAAAATTAATTGATATTTTCAATACATAACATCCAAAAAACCAGAATATACATTCTTTTCCAAATGCACATGGAACATTCTGTAGGATTGACCACATACTGGGGCACAAAACTAACTTCAACCAACTTAAGAGTGTAGAAATTATTTCAAGCATCGTCTCTGACCACAATGTCAAGAAACTAGAAATCAACCACAGGAAAAGAAATGGGAAAAAACCAACTACATGGAAACTAAACAACATGCTACTAAAATACCAATAGGTCAGTGAGGAAATCAAAAAGAAAATTTAAAAAAAATACCTTAAACCAATGGCAGTGAAAATACAAACATACAAATTCTCTGGGATGCCACAATAGCAGTTCTTAGAAATTCATAGCAATTCAAATCAACAATCTAACTTACCACCTAAAAGAATTAGAAAAAGAACAAACAAAACCTGAAGTCAGCAGAAGGAAATCATAAAGATCAGAGAGGAAATCGATAAAATAGAGATTCAAAAAACAATAGAAAAAAATAACACCAAGAGCTGGGTCTTTGAAAGGGTAACCACAATTGACAAACCTCTGGCCAGACCCACAAAGAAGAAGAGAGAGAGAATCCAAATAAGCAAAATAAGAATTGAAAAAGGAGAAATCTTAACTGATACTGCAGAAATACAAAAAACCATAAGAGAATACTGTGAACAATTACATGTCAACAAAGTTGACAACCTAGAAAGAAGGAAAACTTCCTAGAAACATACAGCCCACCAAAACTGAATCAAGAAGAAACAGATAATTTGAATAGACCAATCACTAGAAATAAAATTGAATATGTAATAAAAACACTCCTGGAGTTCCTGTTGTGGCTCAGCAGGTTAAGAACCTGACTTAGTATCCATGAGGATGAGGGTTCAATCCTGGCCTTGCTCCTAAGCTACTGCATAGGTTGCAGATGCGGCTTAGATCTGGCATTGCTATGGTTGTGGCATGAGCCTGCAGCTGCAGCTCCAATTTGACTCCTAGCCTGGGAAATGCCATTGGTGTGAGCTTAAAAAAAAAAAAAAAACTCCCTACACACAAAAGTCCAGGACCAGATGGCTTCAAAAGATTGATGAAGGAATACTTCCAAAGACATTCTATGAAGCCACCATCACCCTAATATCAAAACCAGACAAACATACTACCAAAAAGGAAAATTATAGGTCAATGTCTTTGATGATTATAGACTCAAAAATTCTCAACAAAATTTTAGCCAACTGAATCCAACAACACATAAAAAAGATCATACGCCATGACCAAGTTCACGAGGATGGTTCAACGTATGCAGATTAACCAGTGCCATACACCACATTAACAAAAGAAAAGTCAAAAACCATGTGATCATCTTAATGATGCAGAAAAAAGCACTTGACAAAATCCAAAATCCATTCATGATAAAAATTCTTACCAAAGTGGGTATAGATGGAATGTATTTCAACATAATAAAAGCTATTTATGACAAACCCACAGCCAATAAAATATTCAATGGATAAAAGCTGAAAGCCCTCCTGGTAAAATCTGAAACAAGACAAGCATGCCCACTCTCTCACCACTTTTATTCGACACAGTATGAGAAGCTCTAGCCACAGCAATCAGACAAAAAGAAAAGAGAAAAAAAAAAAAAGAAAAAAAGAAAAGTAAAAAAAGTTAAATCAGAAGAGAAGAGGTAAAATTGTCACTATATGCAGATGACATGAGAGGATATACAGAAAACCCTAAGGACCCCACACAAAACCTACTCAAACTGATAAACAAATTTAACAACGTAGCAGGATACAATATTAACATTCAGAAATCAGTTGCATTTCTGTATACTACAGTGAAGTATTAAAAAGGAAATATTAAAAAATACTTTTTAAAGTCATGCCAAATAAATAAATAAATACCTAGGAATAAATCTGACCAAGGAGGTGAAAAACTTATACACTGAGGACTATAAAACATTAATCAATGGAATTAAAGAGGATTCAAGGAAATGGAAAGCTATCCCATGCTTCTGGATTGAAAGCATTAATATTGTTAAAATGGCCATACTACACAAAGCAATCTACAGATTTAATGTGATCCCTATCAAATTACCCATGACATTTTTCACAGAACTAGAACGAATAATCCAAGAATTTATATGGAACCATAAAAGACCCAGAATGGAAAACAGTGTACCAAACAAAAATATAAAGCAAAAAATATACAAATTTAATTATGGTAATGCCAGATAAAATAAACTAGGGCACAATATACCAAGTGATAAAGCTACATATTAAGTCAAGTTCAATTTGCTAGAAAGCTATAATTGTAAATAAAGTAGCAGCAAAATTGTCAGGACTTGAAGAACAAAGTGACAAATCTGTATCATAAAATGAGATTTGTTATATATATAGCTCTCAGTCATCCATAGGTAAAATATATAAGGAATCATTTAGGATGTAGAATATATTAATACAACAAATTTGATCTAATATATATCAATAAACAAGTACTACCCATTTTTGAGCAAATATTTATGATAAGGAAGATACACGAGGCCATTGAGGAAATCTGAACAAACTCAGGCTACTGGTTTCATACAGAAAATATTTCTTTAACCTTACACAATTAAACATGAAATTAATAGCAAGAAGATTGTAATTTATTATCAAAGGATAGCATGGAATTAGAAATTTACTAACACATTTAAGTAGTGGAGTTGAAGAATAGACATAATTTATATGTGAAATATAAATGAGTCAAACTTAAAATGGAGAGTAAGTTATCAGGGGATAATGGGAAGGGAGACAGGACAGATGCAGTTTAAGGGTGCAAATTTACAATGAGTAGTAAATAAGCCCTAGAGATCTAATGCACAATACAGTGAATATAGACGATGATACTATATTATAACCCTCAAACTTGCTAAGAGAGTAGAGCATAATTATTCCAGCTACTGAAAAGAAAAGATAATTATGCAACACATAGAGGTGCTAAATATCACTACAGTAGCAATCATATCACAATATATAAAAGTGTCAAACTAATCTGTTGTATACCTTAAATTTACATAATTTATGTCAAATATATTTCACTTTTTTAAAAGTTGAAGAATAAATCAATATAAATTAGAAAATACTAATAACTGGTCAAGTAAATGTTTCATGTCAAGATTTGCAGAGTGCAGCTAATGTGGTTTTTAAAGAGAAATGTACAGTCTTAAATGCTGATATTAGAACAGAAGAAAGATTGGAAATTAGTTAAAATAGAATTTTAAAAATAGAAAAAATATTTAGGTTACTCAATCACTAAAAGGAAAGAAATAACAGCATTTGCAGCAACATGGATGGACCTAGAAATTATCATGCTAAGTGAAGTTGGTCAGACAATGAGACATCAACATCATATGCTATTGCTTACATGTGTAATCTGAAAAAGGACACAATGAACTTCTTTGCAGAACAGATACTGACTCATAGACTTTGAAAATCTTACGGTTTCCAAAGGAGACAGATTGTGGGTGGGGGCATGGGCTGGGGCTTTGGGATGGAAAGGCTATAAAATGGGGCCGTGATGATCATTGTACAATTATAAATGTAATAAAATTTATTGAGTAATTAAAAAATAGAAAAAATGAAATAAAACTAAAGATGATACAAGGAAAGAACAGAACTCAATAATATAGAAAGCAAAGTTCAATATAATAGTAAACAAAAGTAAAACTTTATTCTTTGAAAAGACTAATGAAAGTGACAACACTGGCATGGCTGATAAAGATAAAAAGAGAAAGGGCAAAAATCTATAGGCAGAATTTTTTTTTATTTTCTTATTTTAGGGCCGCACCTGTGGCGTATGGAAGTTCCCAGGCTAAGGGTTGAATTGGAGCTGCACCTGCTGTCCTACCCCACCGCCACAGCAACACAGGATCTGAGCTGCATCTGCTTCCTCGTGGATACTAGTTGGGTTTTTAACCTGCTGAGTGACAGCAGAAACTCCTCTATGGGTGCAGAATTTTTAAGGCTATACAAGAATAGTATTGGGAGTTCCTGCTGTGACTTAGCGGGTTAAGAACCCTACTAGTATCCATGGGGACGCCGGTTCGATCCCTGGCCTCATTCAGTGTGTTAAGGATCCTGCATTGCCACAAGCTGTGGCATAGGCTGGCAGCTGCAGCTCAGATTCAGCCCTTAGACTAAGAACTTCCATATGCCAGAAATGCTTCCCTAAAAAGCAAAACAAACCAAAAAAAAAATTGTATTAATAAAGTTTGACAGGATTGTAAAATGAAACTGACCATTTCCTAGAAAAACATAACTTAAGATGACAGCATATATTAAAACTCCTCAAAATCAATAAGGAAAAGGAAATAATACTCAAGCAAAAAATGAGCAAGAAAGACATTTCATAGAAAAGGAAATTCAAAGGCTTACTAAACTGTATAAGAAGACTCAATCTCAGTAGTAATTTTTAAAATATAATTAACACCACAATAGGAAATAATTTTATTCCTCCTAGATTGTCAGTAAAGTCATAAATCTCCACACGTGGACTATAAAAACTAATGCTGCTGTTCAGTTGATGTGGCACAAAATCTTTGGAAATTCCTTAGTATATTAGAAGGTGAACAGAACCTATGATCCAGCAAATCCACTACTCAATGTGACTCTATTCAGGAAAACTCTCCAGTGGAAAACTATCTGATAGTAAAGCAAATCTTATAGTGCCACATTTTTTAAATGTAAGGGACAGGTTAATAAAAACAGACCAGAAAGTTAAGAAACATACCTAGATGCATGTAAAAATTTAGTGTATAAAAGGTATCTCAAGTCAGTTGGGAAATGGATAAATTATACAACAATAAGTTCAGAACAACTGAACAGACATCTAGAAGAAAGTGAGTTGGATTCATATCTCATATCCTATACCTTAATAATTAAAAATGGATACATGATTTTTAAATTTTTTTAATTGAAGTATAGTTGATTTACAGTGTTGTGTTAGTTTCAGGTGTACAGCAAAATGGGTCAGTTATATATGCATATTCTTTTTCAGATTCTTTTCCACTATAGGTTATTACAAGATATTGAATATGGTTCCCTGTGCTATACAGTAGGACCTTATTGTTTATCTATTTTATATATGGTAGTATGTACCTGTTAATCCCAAACTCCTAATTTACCCATCCCCATTCCTTTCCCCTTTGGTAAGCATAAGTTTGTTTTCTATGTCTGTGGGTCTATTTCTGCTTTGTAAATAAGATCATTTTTATCATCTTTAGAGTCCACATATAAGTGATATCATATGATGTTTGCCTTCCTGTCTCTGACTTACTTCACTTAGTATGATAATCTCCAAGTCTATTCATGTTGCTGCAAATGGCAATATTTCATCCTTTTTTGCAGCTAATATTCCATTGTATATAGTCAAATTGATAAATTCAAAATGGATACATAATGTAAATAGGAAACTGAAAATAGAAAATTATAACAAAAAAATTTGATAGTTATTTTTAAACTCAGAAAGAAAGACTGTTCAAACTATATAACACAAAACACAAGATGTCAAAATCAAAATTGGACTCTTGAAAAAATATATGGCAAAAGTACCATGAGGATAGTCAAAAACGACAAACTGGGGAAAATATTCACAATTTATATGTCATTAAAATAAGAATAGCTTCTAATATTCAATTTAAAAAGACTAATGTTCTTTTGAATATAAAAATGAACAAATGGAGTTCCCATCATGGCTCAGTGCAAACGAATCTGACTAGCATCCATGAGGATGAAGGTTTGATCCCTGGCCTCTCTCAGTGGGTTAAGGATCTAGTGTTGCCATGAGCTGCAGTATAGGTCGCAGACATGGCTCAGATCTGGCATTGCTTGGCTGTGGTGTAGGCCAGCGGCTGCAGCTCCGATTTGGCCCCTAGCCTGAGAACCTCTATATGCCTCAGGTGCAGTCCTAAAAAGACAAAAAAATCAAATTAAATTTAAAAATAAAAATGAACAAAGGCTATGAACATACACTTCACCAAAAACATGAAATATAAATAGCTCTTAAAAGTAGGAAATGATATCTCAATTCCTGATAAGAGATGTACTGATTAACTATTACCATTTTTTCATTTATCACATTGATAAAGATTGAAATTGATCCATTTATCTTGTTCTGCTGTCTTGATTACTTACATTCCCATACTGTAAGGAATGCCTTCTAAATCATACCTTCCTCTCTGGTGGTTCTGGGAGTATGTAACTTCTTTATCACTACATCACAAAAAACTCCATAAACTTATAAATGTGGTACTACATTGTCTGAGAACAACGGTACATTAGATCAAAATATACAAAACCTCTTTTACAGTCTAAAGGGGGAAAACTTCCTAAAGGTCAATAAAATAGTAAATGAAACAGCTACATGCCTTACAGTATACCAGGCATGCATTTTAATTCTGAATCTTTTCAGTTTTAATACCAATTCTTTATTAAGGAATATGCAGTATAGTTGTGGGTCTAATGCAGAAGTGTTTTATAGTTTTGGAGGAAAGCAACATGATTTGACAGAGACAGTGGCAAGTCATTCATAGACAAGTAATAGGAGAATATTTGGGGTTCAGTTAAAATGAAAAATCCAGGAGTCTCCATTGTGGCTCAGCAGGTTAAGAATCTGACATAGTGTCCATGATGATATGGGTTCTATCTCTGGCTTTGCTCAGTGGGTTAAGGATCATGTTACCCAAGCAGTGGCATAGGTTGCAGATGTGGCTCAGATCTGGTGCTGCTGTGGCTGTGGCGTAGGCCTCAACTGCAGCTCCAATTCAACCCCTGGCCCAGGAACCTCCATTTGCCAGGTGTGGCCATAAAATTAAATGCAAAAAAAAAAAAAAAAAAAAAAAAAAAAGAAGGGAAGAAAAATCCAATTGAAAAAAATCCTCAAAAATGAAAGAGAGGAAAGGGCTTTTTAGAAGAACACTCCTATTCTTATAGCTTTTTTTATTAATGATTTTTATTTTTCCTTTATAGTTGGTTTACAGTGTTCTGTCAGTTTCTACTGTATAGCAAAGTGACCACACACACACACACACACACACGTTCTTTTTCTACATTATCCTCCATCATGTTAAGTATTCTTACAGCTTTTTGAGAAGATAAATGTGTTCAGAATAGCCAGGGATAGCCATTCTCTTGCTTACAGTCCTGACCCACAAAGCCACCATTGTTTGGGCTCAGCATAATGTCTCTGTGTAGTTTGCTCTTCATCAAACAAATTGTATGAAAGAGTATCTGGAATGAGTATGCAACTTGTGGCTTTGTAGAAAGGAAAGACGTCCCCATGCCATCATACTATGATGCAGTAATTTTGTCTACATGAAGGCTGATTGCAGTACAGACTATAAGTGCGTTATTAAACAAAAACCATTGCACATCTGTTTATGTCAGCTCTGGCACTAACATGAATCATTAGCACAAGGTCATATATCAAAGACTGTATAAATAATATATTACATCTGGATCAACTACCTTCCTCTTCTTTGTTTAAAAAAAAAAAAAAAGTGACCAGGAGCAGTTCTTCATGATTTAGGAAAAAGCTGCTCCTCCCACTCAAAGCAGAGAAACACTGGGTTTTTTAATCGCCCTTCAATGCAAATCAGTTTTTCTGGCTAAATCATTTCCAGCTTCAACAACCCTTTCAAGTATATGACTCCAACATCAAAGAAATGACATGTCTGATTGAATACCCTGTGTAAGATCTTGAAATCATTATACAAACTAAAACTGTCAATCAGAAAAACACATCTTTATCCAATTAAACATGAAACCATCAGCTAGCAAGTGTCAGACAAATTCATGAAAGCATAAGAGTGATTAGCTCATCACTCTGATAACCAGTTATAATAATATCTCTAATTCTAAAAACATGCTGAGAACTGCATAGATGTTTCTTACAAAGACCACAAATCTTATGTGAAAGACCAAGTAAATACAGCCGCGTTTTTTTTAAATATTTCAGTTTTGGATAAGTTAATTGGAGATGTCCAAGAGATAGCCAAGATGTCAAGTAGGCAGTTATATGCATGTTTAGAGCTCAGGGAATATTCTGGAGTAGAGATAAACTTTTGACAGTCATCAGCATATAGAAAGTAGTAAACACAATGAGAAGGTATAACATCCCCTAAGGAAAGAATAGACAAAGCCAAGAACCATGAGCCACTTCAATATCTAAAGTTCCAACAGTAGATGAAGAACCAACTAAGAAATTGAAAAGGAACAGCCAGTGACATAGGCAAAAAAAAGAAAAAGAAAAAGAAAGTGCTTCCAAAAAGAAGGACTGTGGTCAATCATGCTCAATGATGAATTGAATGATGCTCTTTACCTTGTGAGCACAGAGTCATTGGCTGCTGGTGACCCTGACAAGGATAATTTCAATGGAGTGGTGAAAAGGGAGCTGGATTGTAGAGTTGATCAATGTATATAAGGTCAGAATTGTAGATGGTGAGGCAGATAATTCTTTTGAGATATTTTGATGTGAAGAGTAGTTTAGATATTGTGTGGGTATCCAGAGAAGAATATGGAAATATGAGATTGAAGGGAAATTTTTTTTTTTTAAACGGGGGAATTACTAGTGTTTGTAGCCTGGAGACAATTCAGAAGGAAGAATATAGTTGGTGGTGTGAAAATGAATAAAGAAGGTAAGAGGTAACTATTCAAATTATTTCCTAAAAATTTTTTGAAATATAGTAATCCCTTTTGGTGTATGAGGCTTTTGTTTATTCTCTTTTGTTTATTCTCTTTATTTTCT
This sequence comes from Sus scrofa, assembly GCF_054392235.1. Lineage (NCBI taxonomy): Eukaryota > Metazoa > Chordata > Mammalia > Artiodactyla > Suidae > Sus > Sus scrofa. Next base: position 106,280,588 of record NC_139397.1, on the reverse strand, counting down.
TTATAAAGAAAATTTTTTGAAATATAGTAATCCCTTTTGGTGTATGAGGCTTTTGTTTATTCTCTTTATAATCTCTTTGGATTGGATTAGTTTACAAATCCAATTATATACAAGGAACTGTTCTAGAAAGTGTGATATATAGATGAACCAGGTTCTTGTCTAAGAAGCTTACATTTAGTAAAGTGGTGCAGTCGCTTTGGAAAACAGGATGGAGATTCCTCAACAAATTAAACATAGAGCTACCATATGATCCAGCAGTTTGACTCTGGGAATTTATCCAAAGAAAACAAAAACACTAACTTGAAAAGTATATGCACCCCATGTTTATTGCAGCATTATTTACAATAGCTGAGATAAGAAAAAACCCAAGCATCCATTGATGGATGAATGGATAAAGAAAAAGATATATATGTGTGTATATGTACATACATACTTACACATGATGGATGAATAATTTCAGTCATAAAAAAGGAAATCTTGCCACTTGGAACAACGTAGATGGAACTTGAGAATATTATAAGTGAAATAAGTCAGAGAGAGAAAGACAAATACCAGTACTATAGGATCTCACTCACTTATACATTGAATTTAAAAAAATGAGCTCATGATACAGAGAACAGATAGGTAGTTGTCAGAGGTAGGTGTACATGATAGATAAAATGGGAGAAGGGAGTCAAAAGGTACAAACTTTTAGTTATAAGATAACTCATGTACTGTACAGCATGGTGACTCTAGTTAATAATACTATATTGCATACTTGAAAGTTGCTCAGAGTAAATCTTAAAAGTTCTCATTACTGGAAAAAAATTGTAAATATGTATGGTGACAGATGTCAACTAGACTTGTGATGATCATTTCACAATATATACAAATATGGAATCATTATGTTGTAAACCTGAAACTAATAATAGCATCAGATGTCAATTGTACCTCAGAAAAAGCTTTTTAAGGGTGATATAGTTTTCAACACCTAATATTCCTGTAGTAAATAAAATATGATGAAAAAATTTTTAGTTATAGTCAAGTCAAATAAAAAGATAATTATTGAGCATAAATTTCATTAAAAATTTACCAGGAGGAGTTCTCTCTGTGGCACAATGTGATCAGCATCGTCCCTGGAGTGCTGGGACGTAGGTTTGATCCGCAGGCTGATACAGGGGGTTAAGGATCCAGCATTGCCACAGCTGCAGCTTAGGTCGCAACTGAGCTTAGATATGATCCCTGGCCTGGGAACTCTATATGCCAAGGCATGACGAAATAAGAAAAAAAAAAAAAAAAAACAGGAATATGTAAAAAATAAATAAAATAGAAAAGAGAAAACAAGACATCTCTAAAACTAAAACAAAACATAATTCAATGGACCAAAAGCAGGAAGCGGCAGCCCAGAGCTGAGGTCCTATAGGATGAGAAGTACGAAAAGTGTCTGGTAAAATATGGACAGACTGAAGGTGGAGGCTAGATTGTGGCTTCCCTGCCCATTAATGAAAGGGGGCTGAAAAAAAGGTCAGATTATTGGTATGTTGCTAGGGTAGATGAGGGGACAAAGACTTAACAGTGGCAGCAGAAACTGAACTGAAGCCAGCCAGTTGTTCTGTGTGTAGATCTGTGATGTCTCCAACATCACTCAAGAACAAGAACCCAAACTGCCTTTGTGTAATCCCAGTCTGAATTTAAAGCCTGAGAGATGAGTGGAAATAACCCCCAATAGTCAGGGAGAGAGGGTCGGGGTACTGGAGAAAGGGGAGCAGTAAGAAAGTGGAGGGAGATAAAATTACAAAAAGAAAACTGGCATACAAAATGAGCTTGCAATCTTAAATTCTAAAAGACGCTTTAAAAATTAATGCTTTTCATTTTTTTGATAATAGCCATCCTGACCAGTGTGAGGTGATATCTCATTGTGGTTTAGGTTTGCAGTTCACTGATGACATTGAACATCTTTTCATATACCTGTTCATATGCCGTTTGTGTGTCTTCTTTAAAGAAATGACTTTTCAACCTTAGCCAATTTTCTAATCAGCTTGTTAGTTTTCGCTTTTGGTTTTGTTTTGCTGTTGATTCCCTATGGTTTGTTTTTCTGTTGGATTATTTGTTGGGGGGGTTGTTTGTTTGCTTTGCTATTGACTCCTTATGTATTTTGCACATGATGTCTTTTAGCATCCCCATGTGCATTGCAGCCCTATTCATAATAATTAAGTTGTGGAAACAATGTAAATATCCACCCATGCGAGAACGGATACAGAAAATGTGGTATGGAATACAATAAAAATACTATTTAGTCTTTAAAAAAGAGAAGAAAATTCTGCCATATGTGACAACATGGATGGACCTTGAGGACCTTGAGCTAGGTGAAATCAGCCAGTCACAGAAAAACAAATACTGCATGATTCCACTTTTATGAGATAACAAAATAAATTCACAGATTCAAAGAATGAAATGATGGTTTCCTGCAGCTTGGGGAAGGGAAAAATGAAGATTTATTAATCAATGGGCATGAGATTTCTTAGCTCCACTATCAGGCACCAATAATTCTGCATTTTATTTTATGCTAAAAATCGACAGTTTGGGAATTGCTTAGGATACATTCACTTGGCCCTAAAAGTTTAGTATTCATACATGCACAACATTAGAACCATGTCCAATTAATCCAGTTCAATTAAATCTTAATAATTCAAATGAAAAACATAGAGTATAGGTTAGTTCTGTGTTAGCAAACTTTTTTCCATTTTCTATAATGTAGCAAAAAGGGAGTCTCTCATAGTAACAATTTGAATTTTGAGTTTCAGAAGCATTCCAGCTGACAGGCAGCATTGAAAAGCATAACTTCCCATATAAAATTATTATTATAAAGTCTTTCCAGATTTGATTTCAACAATGGATCAGAATTAGAAGGTTCATGTTATTCGAGGTTAGAGGTGAGATAATTACACTAGGACAGCACATTGAAAAACAAGTGTGGCTAGAAGCACAACAGGAGAAGGAGTGTTCTTCAGTAACATTACCAAACTCCCTGGAGAAATCAAGCAATCCAATAGCCTCATCTAAAATAATTGCAGCACTGGAGGCTCTGCCCAGAAGAGTTTTTTTCCCACACTCACAGGGTGTGCCCTCTTGGAAAAGACTACATGAAAGCAAATGGCAGAAATAGCACCAGGAATCCCTTTCACAAAAAATTTCTATGGTAGGAAGGAAGATATGGAAGATGGAAGCATTACTACAGTCTCATATTTAAACTCCTGACTATTAAGTGTCTGCAACCAGATTATCTGTACTGTCTGAGGGATTAAAAACAAAATATTTCAAAATATTTTATGTAATAAAAGATACCCAGAGTTATTGTATGAGCAGTATATAAATATATTCTCCTATGGAAACTGGTTAATTGTAGATTAAAAGAATAGCTACTAGAAGGGTTGTATAAGGTTTCGAGTTTTTGACAAAAAAGTTCAATATAAGGATTACAAACACCAGTTTTGCTATATGATTTAAACAAAAGTTATAGGAAGCAAGTAGAGAGATGCAGTTTATAAGGTAGCAAGGCAGGAAATTTTGAATGGAAAAAGCAATGAAGCAGAGAAGCCTTTTGGATTCTGATCTCAGCTGTGTCACTTAAAAGTCTCCATCTCATCAAAGCATATTTTTCACTCCAATTTTTGCCATTTAAAATGAACTAAATACAATTATCCTATGATTTTAATGCAAAATTTTCATTCAATAAACAAATCACAATGTGATAGTATGTACTTGTTTTGAAGGCTCAGTTAAATAATTTTCAAACTAACACACGGATTTTTCTTTTTTCTTTTTTCTTCTTCTTTTTTTTTTAATTGCCCCTTGGCATATAGAATTTCCAGGCCAAGAATCAGATCCAAGCCACAGTGGCAACCTACCCCACAGCTGGGGTAGGTTAAGTGGATCCTTAACCCACTGTGCCAGGCCAAGGGAGCACTCAAGAGATGCCATCGATCCCATTTGTGCCACAGTGGGAACTCCAATAAATGGATTTTATGGGTGATAATAGAGGGTCTAAGCTCTCCATTTAGCTCTCATTCTTATTCTTATCCAGTTTTCACCATTCTACTCCATATTGCTTAATGTAATTAGGAAATAAAAGCAAAAATGTTAAAAATATTCATTTGTTTGAAAATCATAAGTGTTATATAGATTTAAGAATATCCTTTTGAATTTCAGAGATTTACTGTCAGGAAAAAATTGTTTATTTTCTAAACTGAATTCTCCTGTCCTTAGTTGGTGGTCTTACCATCAATCCATCTAATCAAACAAGTAGAAACACAAAGGATCATCAATTCCTCCCTCTCCAACATACCCCCAAACCAAGTCATCATCAGTTTATCATTTTCTATCCTAGCTCCCAAATAGGTTACTCTCTCACTCATTATTTTCACCGCCTCAGTTAATGTCTTTACTGCATCTCAATTGTATTAAAGCAGCAGCCTACAAGTAAATTCTCTTCCTCTGAATAGGTTTATACAGCTACCACAATAATTCATCTAAAACACAAGTCTGACCCACTCAAATCCCTGACTAAACTAGTATGAATGGCTCCCCATTGCCAACAGGATAAATTACAGTCTCTCTAATGTGCCAGTAAAGACATCCATCGTCTGATCTCAGACTGGCTACCCATGATGGCAGATGTTGTTTCTATCTTGCTCCCCAGGGTATCCCCAGCAAAATTTCTGATGATTAATAAACATCACTCAATAACAAACTAATTAATTTCAGTTAATAAACTTTGTTGGCTAAATAGATACATAAATGAATGACCTGTCTCATTTCTGCCACTCCTCACTTAGCAGTTTGTTCTCCAGCAAGATCAAAGTGCATCTAATTTCCCACACATTCCATGCTATTTCTACACTGTGGTTCTTTCCCGCTCTTCTTTGCCTGGTAAACTCCCACTCTTCCTTTAATATGCAGCTGGAACACTGGCCACTTCTAGAAACTTTCCCCAAAGCCTCCTCCCTTCGTCTGGGCTCCCAAAACACCCTGTGAAAAATCTTTAGACTTGAACTGAAGATGACAGGAAATTATAAATCATGTTCCTATTCCCAGCACTTGTTTCACACCAAGAACACAGAGGGTGCCCAATAGCTGTCAGGTAATAAATGAATGATTCTAATCCAAATTTCATATGTATATATGACACTTATTCATATGATATATATATCACTTATTCAATGTTAGAAATCAGCTAAAATTCACAAAATCTGTTGCTTCATAAATCCACAGCATTCTATAAAACATAGTTAAATGCATAAGTTCTGATTTCACATCTTCCAAAAAAGGTCTCTAGGCTTTGCTTTATCACAATCAAATGTGAATCAAAGGTTTATTATCTCTGTTTTGGTCAGTATTCTCTGAACAGTCTGTCTATGAGGTAAATATATAATTTTAAAAGGGATAATAATTTTAAAATGGATAATAATTTTAAAAGTGCTATAAAATAAAGGCAGTACATTAAATTATTGCTGTTAGCTATTCAATATTTCTTTCATGTATCAAATATTTGGCATGATCTTTACTTGGATGCTCTGATCAAATTATTCCCGTTGCAAAAAAAAAAAAAAAAAGTGACTGCCATGGTGCAAAGGGAGGATCAGCAGCAATGTGGGAGTGTTGGGAGGCAGGTTAGATCCCTGGCCCGGCACAGTGGGTTAAGGACCCGGTGTTGCATTGCAGCTCTTGCAGCTTAGGTCACAACTGCAGCTCGGATCTGATACCTGGCCCAGTAACTCTATATACCATGGTGGTGGATAAAAAAGAAAAAAAAAATCATTCCAATTGCTAACCACTGATTAACCTAGACACAGATTAAGATATACATAAAATAATATTGATTGATCTGAGTTTGAAATCATTCTGAAAGTTCTTAATTTTGTAGTAAGCTAATAATGTTTAAAATGTCTGTATACATACATACTTACAAATATACTATACTGAGAGGCACAGAAATGACAGACGTCATAGGCTATTTTTGTATATAAAAGAACACACAATTTTTTGAGTAAATTAAATCTAAAAATGAAATTCTTTAATAAGTAGTCACTAAACCTAATATTGGTAGGGGAATTTTATTATATACTTAAAAGATATATTTGTATAATAGAAAATTTAAAAGCATAAGTTCATTTTGATATTTTTCAAACATGCCTATTACAAGAATATTAAAGAAATACTTCATCGTTCAACCAGCTGAATTCATTTATCCATTGCTTTTTACAAATATTTTTGAGCATGTATCACACACAAGGCCCTGAAGCAAACACTGGAAATAGAAAAAATATAACAATTATACTTTTAAATGATTTATGCTCTCAAAAATATGTATAATTTATAGGTATATTATTTGTAGTCTGATCATATCATATAAAAATCCTAGAAGGGAGTAAAGAGTTTGAAACTTGTAACAAATTGTAAATCACAAATCTTTGTGACCTTTAATCCAATGAATATCTAAAAGCAATACAGAAAATGGGTGGAAGGGGGCAAGTGCAGCCAGACTACTATACTACTTCAAGAATTAGGCAATGAGGTCCTGTTGCTATGGAGTTAATATTAAACATCTGAAGATTTTGATCTATGAAAAACTTTTTATCATTGTATGTTATTGAATAAGACCAAAAATGCTTTAATTCCTCACTGGAAAAGATTTTTCTGGCAGGTTATTTGCATCCACAGTACTTTGATTTTACCTGTATCATAAAACTTTCTGTGTTGTATTTTAATTAGTTGTTTATACATCTGTTTCCTAAATCACAACTTCCTTGAGAGCATTAACTGGGTCAAAATCATCTTTGAATCCCCAGTGCTCAAATATGTGACCTCAAGGAAGTAATAACACTTTAAAAATGTTCTTGAGGTATTATTTACTAACTTACACATTGTCATCCCTAGAAGAATCCAAAGGAGAAATACCATTTGCTCTCAGTATCATAGATAGTTGTGCTTTTCAAGAGAAATTGGGTTATTTCCATCTTATGAGAATAAAATATTTCTGTTTTTGTTTCCTTCTTCCACATTGGCTGTTAGAAGATGAAAAATATATATATTTATACTCTCCAATAACAAGTGTGTAGAATGCCAAGGCATTTATTTTCTATAGATGCTAAATTCCTGTTTTCATCTTTTTTTAGGTTTTTTTATTACTCAATAAATTTTAGGAGTCCCCGTCGTGGCGCAGTGGTTAACGAATCCGACTAGGAACCATGAGGTTGCGGGTTCGGTCCCTGGCCTCCCTCAGTGGGTTAACGATCCGGCGTTGTCCTGAGCTGTGGTGTAGGTTGCAGACGCAGCTCAGATCCCGCCTTGCTGTGGCTCTGGCGTAGGTCGGTGGCTTCAGCTCCAATTGGACCCCTAGCCTGGGAACCTCCATATGCCGCAGGAGCAGCCCAGGAAATGGCAAAAAGACAAAAAAAAAAAAAAAATTATTACCTTTATAGTTGTACAGTGATCACCACAACCCAGTTTTATAGCATTTCCATCTCAAACCCTCAGCCCATCTCCCACCCACCCAACCTGTCTCCTTTGGAAATCATAAGTTTTTCAAAGTCTGTGAGTCAGTGTCTGTTCTGCAAAGAAGTTCATCGTGTCCTTTTTTTTTAGATTCCACATATAAGCGATAGCATATGATGTTGGTGTCTCATTGTCTGACTAACTTCACTTAGCATGATAATTTCTAGGTCATCTATGTTGCTACAAATGCCATTATTTCTTTCATTCCATTGTGTATATGTACCACATCTTTATCCACTCCTCTGTCGATGGACAGTTAAGTTGTTTCATGTCTTGGCCATTGTATATAGTGCTGCAATGAACATTGCAGTACATGTATCTTTTCAAGTCATGGTTTTCTCTGAATACATGCCCCAGAGTTGGATTGCTGGTTCAAATGGTAATTCTATTTTCTGCAGAATCTTCATAGCTTCCCACAATGATTGCACCAGTTTACATTCCCCCAACAGTGTAATAGGGTTCCTTTTTCTCCACACCCTCTCCAGCACTTATTGTTTGTAGGCTTTTTGATGACGGCCGTTCTGGTGAGTCTAAGGTGATACCTCATAGTGGTTTTGATTTGCATTTCTCTAATAATTAGTGATGTTGAATATGTTTTCATGTGTTTTTTTGGCCATCTGTATGTCTTCTTTGGAGAATTGTCTGTGTAGATCTTCTGCCCATTTTTTCATGGGGTTGTTGGTTTTTTTGGGTATTGAGCTGCAAGAGGTGTTTATAAATTTTGAAGATTAATCCCTTGTCAGTCACTTCATTTGCAAATGTTTTCTCCCATTCTATGGTTTGACTTTTTGTTTTGTTTAGGGTTTCCTTTGCTGTGCAGAAACTTTTATGTTTAATTAAGTCCCATTTGTTAATTTTTTTTTTTTATTGTCATACTCTGGAAGGTGGACCATCTTCATCTTATTTTCACTGATTTATTTCTACTTGCTTCATCTCTTCTAACTTCGAATGGCTTCCTCTTCAATTATTTACATTTATGTAAATCAGCTTAAATTTATTTTTAAATAAACTGGATTAAAATGATTAAGCAAATGGCAGGTGTTCAAAAATATCTCTCCATTTGTTGCAGAACGGGATAAATTATTGAGTTTAAAATTAAATTGAGGAGTTGCTGTCATGGCTCAGTGGTTAACCAATCCAACTAGGAACCATGAAGTTGCGGGTTTGATCCCTGGCCTTGGTCAGTGGGTTAAGGATCCAGCGTTGCCGTGAGCTGTGGTGTAGGTCATGGACACAACTTGGATACTGTGTTGCTGTGGCTTTGGCGTAGGCCGGTGGCTACAGCTCCGATTCGACCCCTAGCCGGGAAACCTCCATATGCCACGGGAAGTGGCCCTAGAAAAGGCAAAAAGACCCCCAAAAAAATAAAAAATAAAAAATAAAATTAAATTGAATTTATACCTACACTTCTCTTTGTAAAATTCTCTACATGAGGTAAATTCTTATATATTCTTTAACCTTTATTATCGATGCAAGTTCAACAACAAAAGTTATAGCAAAGAATAAATGTTAGAGCTACTCTATATGCATAGGGATTTTTTATCATACGTTTGTAATACACATGTAGTAAAACTTTCTCCAGAAGACAGTTTTACTAATTTAGTAACTCACTAAATAACATGAGGCTTTATAATTGTGCTATTAAAAGTACCACTTGTATTTTTCCATGTAAATGTGATCTAACTGCTCTGAGGTTATGTATTTAAAGTCATTCCTTTTGAATTTTTATTACAAATGATCCTTAGTATTCATACTCTCACAAGTCTAAGCCACATGAGGAAAAAAAAAAACGTGGGAAACTAGGAGTAGTGGGTGGAGTGGAGAAGCACTATGTTTCTTCAGGATTCCCAGAAGCTTGCATGGAGTTAGCTGACACATGTAATAGCTAAGGCATTAAAAAAAAAAAAAAAAAAAAAAAAAAAGTGCTTCTTTTGCAGTTCATAGTTCCGACTGCAAAATTAAAGTTTAAAAATGAACGTTGCCATGAGCTGTGGTGTAGATTGCAGACGCGGCTCAGATCCCGCGTTGCTGTGGCTCTGGCGTAGGCGGGTGGCTATGGCTCCGACTAGACCCTTAGCCTGGGAATCTCCATATGCTGCGGGAGCGGCCCTAGAAAAGGCAAAAAGACAAAAAAAATAAAAAATATAGTTTAAAAATGAAGACATAGGCAGCAAAATTTTCAGATGGATTTATAAGAAATAACTTGCCCCCAAGGCCCACATTTTTACTGAATAATTTCCACATGTATTCCAAAGAACAAAATTTCTAGACCATTTAATATCTGTATACTTAATCAAAAATAATAATGGCTTGGAGTTCCTGCTATGGAGCAGTAGGTTAAGAATCTGACTGCAGTGGCTTGGGTCGCTGTGGAGGTGCAGTTTTGATCCCCAGCCCAGCACAGTGGGTTAAAGGATCCTGCATTGCTGCAGCTACAGCTTGGATTCAGTCCCTGGCCCTGGGAACTTCCATATCCTGTAGGTACAGCCATAAAAAAATAAATAATAATATATTAAACTACATAATTGATTTCATGTTAGTGAATATCTTGCTCTTTCTATATTATCCTAGTAAGAATTTCTGATTAAAGAGAAACTCTATAGCTTATATTTAGCCTGAAAATATATGTGTTGTAGCATCAATTTATCATATTAACAAAACAAAGCATGTATACAAGCCATTCAGTATTAAGTTTGGGGAGTTTTTACTTTAAGTGGCTACTAGATACTTGGGTGCTTTTATATCTAAGAGGGAAGAAGCAATCTTCAGGGAAAATTATACTCATTCTGTCAAAGACTATATGACAAACATCCATGTGATCTTCTTAAGACCTAAACTCTGAAAAGGAGATTTTACAAATTTTTATTCCCTAAGTACTTTTTCAAAGGTCAGCAACATTGCACTTTTCACAGGAGACATTTTAAACTTGTACTCCAAAAATTACTTACTGATCTGTGTAATATCAAGCTACATGAAATGACTGACTGCATTTTAGCACAAAGCTTTTCAATGAAAACAAAAACAGAAGAAAAAACAGCAAATTGTCATAGGTTACAGACATTCTAGGAAAGAAACTTCAGATTTTCCTCTAAAGATTATTTTTCACTTTTGCAATATATTTCATCATTCCATTGCATCATTATCAATAAAACACAACTTTGTTTGCAATCTCTTAAATGTTGAAAACATGATGGCTAATTCAGGCATATTAGTCAAACATTATCACTTTCAGACCTTTTCAGACTGTTTACAAAATGATCTTTTATTAAACACAGATTCTAGTGTTTTATGAATTGGCTTTTATTATTTGGACACAATGTCATGTCAGCTGAAAATCAGAGCTGATAAAGGAGTTCCTAGATGGATTAGAGAAAGGGAAAGCATTTTATCACCAAAACTCAAGGGGATTCTTTTCATACAATTTTTCTGGGAAAAGTTTGAAAATATGTAGTATGTTGCAGAGTTCTTACTCCCTCTTGTGACAGATAAATGAAATGTAAAAACTATGTAGGAGTTTTGACAGAGATTGTAATGAAGTCTTCCAAACATGGCTAGACTATAAATGTTTATTATAATTCATATAATATCAAATATTTCACATGTATGAAAAGAATTCTTTGAAAGCGAAATTCATTGTAACTTAAAAACAATATCAAAAATCTAGGTTTTCATGCTTTTATTTTTTAAGATGCATATTTTAAATGTCTAAATTTCTTGATAAATACAACTAGGTTGCAAGATTAAAAGGAGGCAGCACAATTCTTCAGATGGATTTTACTAGAAATGACTTACATCCAAGGCCCACATTTTTATTAAGCAGTTTCCATAAATATTTGTACTTTCACATGGCAAAGAAAGGGGGCATGAGGAAGGGATTGTTGTCCTGAAAATATCAAAGGGCTCGGAGTCAATGCTCCACTCCTTAGAGACCCGGAGCTTCAGCTTGTTTTCTTTCAGGTTCTTTGAGGTCAATTGAGACAAACCAGTTAAAAGTGCCCTAAATTAAAATGTAAGGAGGTTGTAGCTTATCTTAGATCCACTCTTCCCCGTCCAACAGTGCTGCTCCTGAGCCTCAGCATTGAGCCTTCATCTCCCCCTTTTCCAAGAATCCAAAGTTCTCTAGGGGCCTAGGACCAAGATGTATGCTTAAACCTTCCCTTGGTCAATACAATGAACACATGTCAAAAGCTCAAAAAGTACCCTATCCAGGTCTTTCATGACTGATTCTCAAAATTCTACCACCTCAGAGATGAATAAGTATATAAGTACACACACATAGACACACATTAATTGAAGATAAAATGTAAATGTTTGCCTCTCATATCCTATATTTGCATTTAACTGTGGGTTCCTAGAGATACAATCCTTTAAACCAAAATAATATAGTATTTGATGCACAATTGTAAAAGACGTAAAAGTATTGAGCATCTGCTTTAGTGTTTTGCATATATTATCTCTTTTAAACTTCATGATAATCCTGTGATGCAAGCTTATTTATCTTGAGTCTTAGTAAGACTTAAGTAACTCATACATAGTTACTTGGTTGATAGTGGATCCAAGTTTCACGTCCAGTTTTATCTGGCTCCAAAATCTATGTTGCTTACATTTAGCAAATAAGGATATGGTTCTGGCCCAGATTTTTCAGATGATTTTCAGATCTCATATAAAGGTTGTTGTCTTCTCTATATGACTTATGATCTTCTGGGTGAGTTGTGAATCATGCTCAGTACATCAAGTATGGAGAGATTTCTCAAAACTAAACAGATAAACATGAGATCACTAAACTAATTTTCATTTATAGTCCTCTACTGGGTGTTTTATTCTATTATGAAATTCTGTGGAGTTCTAGCTGAATTGAAAACATCATTAAAATCATTTGAACATTCACTTGAACTTATCCACCAATTATATATTGAAATCTACTATGATTAAAACCTGTGGTGTATTATATTAAATTATATTATGTTACATTATATTAAAATCTCTTATAATGTTGAAAATATTTATCATGTACCTGCCCTAAAAGTTTAGTGAGGGATACATAATAAAGAAAAAAGTTTTCAAAACAATGGAATAAGAGCTATGACAGTGGTAGAAGAACAAGGAAGAATGGGCAAAGAAGAGGAGCCTGTAGTCCCAGACAAAGTTAGAGAATGGCTTCCCAGGGAAAACAATATCAAACTGAGCCAGTGGAAGATAAGTGGAAACAATATTCCAGGCAAAGGGAACAGAGTTGACAAGTGGAAAAATATTAAAGATTTGTAAGCAAAAGGATTTTGTGAAATGTTTGATAGGAGGCAGCAGAGAAAGATGAAGGACGGATTGTGAAGGTCTTAAAATTCTGAAATTTGAAATGTATTTTAAGGGTATAGCTGATGAGCTGATAAGCAAAGAAGAGACACAATCTGATATATGTACATACACACAGAAACACATATTTATTGAAGATAAAATGTAAATATTTGCCTCTCATATTCTCTATTTGCATTTACCTGTGGATTCCTAGAGATATAATACTTTAAACCAAAATAATATAGTATTTGCGGCACTGATGTAAAAGAAGTAAAAGTATTGACATATCACTCTAGACAAATGCTTAGAAAGAGGCCAGATTGGAATCTGTTTTAGCAACCAAGTGCCTGTTCAGTCAAAGGTCAGAACTGTAACAATACTGAGAAATGGACCATTGGGGGGAGATAGCTGATATAATAAAGGAAAGAAAAAGGATTCAGGGAGATGTTTTTAATTCTGCCAATTGAATGAAAATATTGTTTGTGAGATACGAAACAATAAAGAAGAAAGTTTGGGTGAAGGGAGGAAAAAGAGAACATGTGGTATTTCAGGAAAAATGAAACTAATTTGAATTCGTTATTCCATATAGTTTGTAGAGTGAGAAAAGTCAGGCATATTTTAAGTATTGTGGAGAAAGGGAATATAAAATGACTAGCAAAATTAGGTTTATCTGGCATCACTGAGACCCCAGGTGCAATTATAATGTGATTTTCACCACCAGTGCTCAGTCATCAACCTGCTGGGGGAGGTAGGGGCCCACTGCGTTGATCCAGGATTGACAAAAAGTCAGTGGGGCAAGGAAGCAGGAAATGCAGATTGTTGACAGCCGGGGCGGTGGGGGGGGGAGTGTTTCAAAAACAGGTGTAGCAGAGTAACAAAATGGAGGAGTTAAAACTGCAGTTTTCAATCTCAGCAGCATATTGATGTTGCCTGGGGAGCTTTAAGAGCCACTGATTTTTTGGATTGCATTTCCTGAGAGTCAAGAAATTCTGATTTAAATAACCTGGGATGAGACTTAGCCTAGACATCAGGATTTTTCAAATTTCTCTAATATGCAGCCAAGGCTGAGAACCATTGAGCTATAAGGATACAAGGTTGAGAGCCAGTTGTTTGACTTTAACATTTTGAAAGGGGAAGAAGTAATGGGTGATAAAAAGGTGCAGGAAGGGCTGAGGGATGGCTGTCTGCAGGGCTGTGGTGGTAAAGGTCACTAGAGATGTGGAAATTGAGGACCTGATCGAGACTCAGATGTGTCATCCATGTGAACACTCATGTTACCCAAGGAGATGGCAAAACTTGGAGCAAGAAAGTTGTGAGTCAAATACTTTATTTTAGGTAATTTTAGATTTAAAAGACAAGTATGAACCAGGTGTTGAATATTCACTTTCTAAATTATACAGCATTAACTCTTGATATAAACCTAATAATTTTTTACATGTATTTATAAAATATTTGTATACTTCATATTTTCTCATATGAAATGTAAAATGAGATAAAATCTAACAGTAAGCCTGGGGTATTAATAAACTAAATTCAGATGACTTCATTGACCTTTCCAGAAGGGAAAATATATTAGTGTATCAGTGACCTATAAAATAGTATGTAGACAAAAGCAGCCTTTGGTACAGGAAAATTTCCTTTTATGGGCATGAATTTTAACATGAATAAATGTACCTATCCTTTTTTTCAGAGCTCATATTCACCTAGTAAGAAACTGACTAATTCCTCTTCCCTGATGTTTACCTATTTAAGCCACTTGTCAAGGTTAGGAGTGGGAAGGCAGAAAATTTCTAGCAGTTTTTACCTAGTTCCTAAATACCATCTCCCAGGTTCCACTAGTTGGTCCAAAGGATAAAAAAATAGCATTGCTATAGTAACTGGTCATAGTCAGGTTAAAGTGTAACTATGTTTCTCTTTATAGGACCATTCCAATCAGCAAGATGCTCCTTTACTAGGCATTTAAGTAGATAAATTCTTTTGGTTGCAACTCAAAACTAATTTATTCTACACCAAAATATTTATGTGGTTGACATAATTTGGGGATTTTTCTCTTTAAATTTTAAGGTCATGTACCTTTTGGAGTTGTTATAGGAGATATGTGATGTCTGCTTTGTTTTCTAAACTACACGTTATATTTGTTTTCTAACGTAATGTGAACATTTTTCCTTCCCTTTGACATTTTGTGGTAGTTTGTTAATTCTTTTTTTATTTTTTATTTTTTCATTATAGCTGGTTTACAGTGTTCTGTCAACTTTCTACTGTACAGCATGGTGAGCCGGTTACACATACATGTATAGATTATTTTTTCTCACATTATTATGCTCCATCACAAGTGACCAGACATAGTTCCCAGTGCTGTACAGCAGGAAGTTTTGTCAATTCTGATACGTCTGTGTAGTCACTAATAGCCCATAGGTTTGACTAGCTAGGAACATATCATTAACAATAATTGGAGAAGCTGGAGTTCCCATTGTGGTGCAGCAGAAATGAATCCGACTAAGAACCTTGAGGTTCCATCCCTGCCCTTGCTCAGTGGGTTAAGGATCCAGCATTGCTGTACGCTGTGGTGTAGATCGCAGACATGGCGTTGTTGTGGCTCTGACGTAGGCCAGCAGCTGCAGCTCCAATTCAACCCCTAGGCTGGGAACCTCCATATGCAGCCCTAAAGAGACGAAATAATAATAATAATAATAATAATAATAATAATAATAATAATAACTGGAGAATCTAATTTCCCAAGTATGTTTTCACTGAGTAAATATAATTGTTAAAAACTAAATCTATATAAATCTTCCCCTACAATGGTCAAATACAATGTGTTTTTATATTTGCCATTATTTAGAATATCACTTAAAGAATCTCCAAAAAAACTAGATTGTAACAGGAGTAAATGTATTTTTAAAAATAAAGAGAAAAACAAATATGTATATTGTGAGGAGTATATCAGTGATAGAACCTGAAAGACAAACACTGGCACTGGCCTACCTAAGCAGTGTTAAGTAGAACTTATTTCTATTGTAGAAATTCTGTTACACCCTCATATCAAATATGTCACTTGTGCTGTTTCCATGTGCACCAAGTACATTTCTGGTTATTTGTGAAAAAAAAAAACACTCTGGCCAGAAGACAGAAGTGTTGGGTTATATTTGCTGTTATATTTCTTATTGCCAAATAGCATGCTAGTTTTCTGATTTATATACTTCAGTCTCTTGTGAGTTTAGTCAGCGTGAGTCATCCAACACATCTGACTAATTGTAGAGTATTGACAAGATTGAGTCTGAATCTTTAAAACTGGACCAGAGTGAAATCACCAATGTTGTAATACTACTTTGTGTGAGCTCTTGGCCTCTTGAAACTTGACCAGCTGGCTTTCCCAAACTCAATACTTCCAAATCTCCACAGTGGAGTTCTTTGTTTAAAGGAAGAAATTAAATGGAACATAAATAATAGATAGGCTCTCCTTCCAATCAATGTGTTTCATTGTGATCAACATATGAGCACCATAACTGAGCATTTACATCAAGACTTTCTCCTTCCATGATGCATTTACACAGGGAAAAAAAAAGAAATTACCGTAATTACAGATTGATTTTTTATTATAGCAATGCTTTTATAATGAACAAATTATTGTGTTTTCTAAAAATGAAAGTATTTTAATCATGTTGAAGAGGAGACTAAGTGTACTTGAAGTAAAATTTTAAGACATTTTCATAATATTATGGCATATATCCAAGAATGGATGAACCCTGCACTGCACAGTATCCTTCCTCCCTTGGTTTGGAGCCAGAGGGACAGGGGAATCAACATGAGGACCAAGAGAAGAGTGAGAATCAAAGTATACCCTGTTAACATCAGAGAAAGCACAGATCACTCAGTGCTGTGCTCTGCTCACAAGGTCAGGAATAAGATCGATGGAAAGCCACGAAGAATCTTTTTGTATTATCTACTGTCATCCTCATCCTCTATCCTCTCCACTCACACAAACAAACCTAAATATAAATTTTGGAGTCTTAAACACTTTCTGGTTAGCTGTATGAATAAAGAATTTTTGGCCCAGGGCACAATTACCAGACAATTCTATAAAATGGAAAGCAAGAAAGAACAGAGGCTAGGTAGTGACTTTTAAAGTGCAGGGACCTTTCCCACTTAATTGTGGCCAGACAGGGTGTGGGAGTAAAAAGGGTCAAAGGTTCTGGGTGGTCACGGGAGGATGTAGAGGCAAGGCTGGCACAGAGTGGATGAACTGCAAATTCCTTTGAGGCTCCAGTGTAGAGAAAAACCTCAGGCTTTAGTATCAGATAAACCTGAGTTCATTATCAGTTCATCCCTAATTAGTTCTGTGGTTTCTATATAATCCTCAATATCCAATTTGTGAAATGTCGATAGCAATTCCTACTAAGGATTTATTAAGTTTAAACAAATGACTAAAAATAATTACTGGCACAGAGTAGGTACTCAATAAGCAATGATTATTATTAAGTATTATGAGAAATTGGTTTGTAGACCATACTTTGTTTAAAGGAGAGTTTAAAAGATAGAGAGCCAGATCCCTCTAATTTGTTATAAGTGGTAATCATTTATTTAGCATTTTCATCTGTATTAAAAAGAGTTTTAAAATACTTAAGAACAATTTTATTTCTCTGACTTACTACCAAAATCATTCAAACTAATGAGAACTTCATTGTTAATTATCTAAGGTCTAAATCGTTTTCTCCCATACATGCACTTCCAACACTACACTAAAGAATTTCTAAGAACATACATTTGGGATCAATATGGGCGTCTAAATATGTGTTCAACATACTGCATTCATTTACATAAATGTTCTTAGGGTTTACCTCTAGATCATTTGTTTCCCTGTCAGGGAAATATATATCTAGCTTTTTTATTTTCTAGAAATTAATTTTATTCAACATATCCATCCCCTGGGATTTAGAGTCATGCCAAAGGTTGCACAGCATCAGATTATTTCATCATGGAATTGTGAAATGAAAAATTGTTCTGCCAAAGGCTCTTGGTAGACAGTAAATAGTGAAATTCATACTCTCTTACTAATGTATGTCCTTAGCAGCTTGTTTTCATGACTGCAGTACACAAGGTCACTATGTGATTGAACTTGAGTAAACCTTAATTCACAGTTAAATTTTATCTAACTTCCATTTTCTTTTTTAATTTATTTTATTGAGATGTAATTGACACATAACATTATATAAATCTAAGGTATACAACATACTGATTTGATGCATTTATATACTGCAGAGTGATTACCATTCTAGCATAAATACCTCTATCACGTCATATATTTTTGTGGTGGGAATAATTAAGATCTAGTCTCCTAGCAACTTTGAAGTTTATAAAATATTGTTGTCTATAATCACTATGCTGTGCACTAGATCTCCAGGATTTACTTACTAGTTGCAAGTTTGTACTCCTAAATAACATATCCCCAATTCCTCTGCTCCCAACCCCTAGTAACCACTGTTCTACTCTTTGTTTTTATGAGTTTGGGTTTTTTGGATTCCCCATATAAGTGATATCATAAAGTATCTGTCCCTGTCTATCTGATTTATTTCATTTAGCATATGCCCTCAAGATCTGTCTATGTTGTTGCAAATGGCAAGATTTCCTTCTCTCTCACGACGATAATATTCCACTGTACATATACATCACAACTTTTTAATCCATTCATCTGTTGACAGGCACTTAGGTTGTTTCCATATTTGGCTATTGTGAAAAATGTTGGAATAAATTTGGATGTGCATATTACCTCTTCAAAATCCTGTTTTCATTTCTTTTAGCAATATACCCAGACATGGAATTTCTGGATAAGATGATAGTTCCATTTTTAATTTTTTGAGGAACCTCCATACTATTTCCCATGGTGGCGTAACCAATTTGCATTCCCACTGGCAGTGTACAAGGGTTCTATTTTTTTCACCCTCTTGCCAGCATTTCTTAACTTTTGTCGTCTTCACGATAGGCATGTTAGCAGGTAAGATGTGATATATCATGTTTTTAATTCACATTTCCCTGATGATTAGTAATGTTGAGATCCTTTCACACACTTGTTGGCCACTTGAATAAGTGTATGACTTCTTTATTAGATATTTTTAGGTATTAAACACTTATCCAATATATGGTTTGAAAATATTTCTTCAGTTTCATATGGTGATTGTTTCTTTTACAGTGTTTTTTATTTGACATAGTCCTTCTTGTTAAATTTTGCTTTTGTTGTTTGAGATTTTGGCATCATATCCAAAATAATCATTGCCCAGATTAGGATCAAGGAGCTGCTTCTATAATTTTTCTTGTAGGAGCTTTATAGTATTATGTTTTATTTAGGTCTTATATTTAAGTGCTCAATCCATTTCAAGTTAATTTTTGTGAGTGCTATAAGAAAGGGGTCAAATTTCTGTGGTTATCCAGTTTTCCCAGCACCATTTCTAGAAGAGACTATTCTTTACCCATTGAGTTTTCTGGCTCCCTTGTCAAATATTAGTTTACCGTGTATACATAGGTTGATTTCTGGGCTCTTCATTCTGCTCCATTTGTCAATATATCTATTTCTATGCCAATACCATACTGTTTTAATTATTATAGCTTTGTAGTACCATTTGAAGTCAAAAAGTGTGATGCATCCATTTATTATTCTTATTCAAGATTTCTTTGGATATTCAGAGTATTTTGTGGTTTCATATAAATTTTAGGATTGTATTTTCTATTTATGTGAAGAATGCTATTGGAATTTTGATAGGGAGTGCATGAAGTCTATAGATAGCTTTGGGTATTATGGACATTTTCATAATATTAATTCTTCCAATCAAGGAACAAAGAATAACTTTCAAATTGTGTCTTCTTTAATTTCTTTCATGAAGGTCTTGTAGTTTTCTTTTTATTTTTCTTTTTTAATGGCAGCACCTGAGATATATGGAAGTTCCTGGGCCAGAGGTTGAATAGGATCTGCAGCTGAGGCCTATGCCACAGCTATCACAACACTGGATCCTTAACCCACTAAGTGAGGCCAGGAATTGAACCCACATCCTTACTGAGACAACATTGGGTCCTTAACCCACTGAGCCACAATAGTAACTTCAAGGTCTTGTAGTTTTCATTGTACAATATTCCATACTTACTTAGTTAAATTTATTTCTAAATATTTTATTGATTTTTGGCTTTTATTAAAATGAGATATAATTTTTTCATTTTTATCCTTTGTTTTTTTTTCATTTTATAAAGTTATATTGAGGTATGGTTGATTTACAATATTGTGGTAATTTCTGCTGTACAACAAAGTGACTCTGTTTTACACACACACACATTTATTTTCTTTCAGATTCTTTTCCCACATAGATTATTACAAAATATTGGGTAGAGTTCTCTGTGCTATAAGAAGTTCCCTGTTGATCAATCATTCTAGGTACCTCAGTATACATATGCCAATCCCAAACCCCTAGTCCATCCCTGCCCCCCCGCCACCTGTTCCCCTTGGTAACTGTAAGATTGCCCTCAAAGTCTGTGAGTCTGTTTCTGTTCTGCAAATAGGTTTATTCATATCCTTTTTTTAGATTCCACATATAAATGACATCATATGATGTTTGACTTTCACTAACTTCATTTGGTATGATAGTCAAAATGAGATATAATTGACATATAACACTGAATTAGTTTTAGGTGTACAACTTGATTTGATATATGTATATAATACAGAATGATTATCACCATAAGTTTAGTTAATATTCATCACCATACATGTTACAATTTTTTATGGTGATGATAACTTTTTAAGATTTACTCTCCTAGCAACTTTCAAATATACATTACACTATTGTTAACTGTAGCCACTATGTTGTACATTACATCCCAGGATTTATTAATCTTATAACTAGAAGTTTGTAAGTTTTGACCACATTCTCCTACTTTGCCGATTCCTCATGCCCTGCCTCCGTCAACTACCATTTTTTTTTCTATGAGTTTGAGATATTTTTATTCCACATGTAAATTATGGTATGCAGTATTTGTCTTCCTCTGACTGATTTATTTCACTTAGCACAATATAGTTCTAATAGTTTTTTTGGTGATGTGTTGAGAGTTTTTTTTTTCCTTTTTTTTCACATCTGCACCTGTGGATAGGGAATTTCCCCAGGCTAGGGGTCAAATCAGAATTGCACCTAAAGCCAATACCATAGACGCACAGCAAAACCAGATCTGAGTGGCATCTACAACCTATGCCACAGCTTATGGCAAAACTGGATCCTTAACCACTGAGTAAGGACAAGGTTTGAACCCACATCCTCACAGGGACAGCATCAGGTCCTTAACCCACCAAGCCACAAGGGAAACTCCTAGAGTTTTATAATACATGTCATTCACAAATAGTGTTAGTTTTAGAGTTTTACTTCTTCTTTTTCACTTTGGATGCTTTTTTTGTGGCCTAATTGCTCTGACTGCCAATGCTGTATTGAATAAAAGCAAGACTGGGCATTCTTGTCTTGTTCCTGATCTTAGAGGAAAAGCTTTTAGCTTTTTACCATGATATTAGTTGTTGTCTTGTCATATATAGCATTTATTGTGTTGAAGTATAATCCCTCTATACTCACTTTGTTGAGAGTTATTATCATAAACATGTTTAATTTTGTCAAATGCTTTTTCTGCATCTATTGAGATTATCATAATGATTTTTATCCCTCATTTTTTTAATTTGTTTCTCGCAATGATTTGTGGATGTTGAACAATCCTTGCATCCTCGAAGTAAATTCTATTTGATCATAATGTATGATCTTTGGTGAGAAAATAGTTATTTTGAATTCCTGCCTAGACATTTTATAGTATGACAATCTTGCTTCTTACACCTAGAGTCCAGACATTTAGATAAGAACATTCCCACCACAAATGCTCACTTTGGTTTTTCTGGGACACTTTTAATAATAACTACTTAAACTTAAGCCCAAGAAAAGTTAGTGACCACCACCCAACCACTTTATAAGTAACAGGTGTTTGCTACCCTATTCTATCTTCTGCTCACTCATTACCTGGGATGGAGGATTACCATACTCCCAGCTCATTGCACCCACTCCTTTTCTAGGATCTTTAAGGAATAAATTTTTGACTTGCATTCCTTTGTGTGAGTATATTGAAACTGCAATTTCAATGAAAACACACTGGGGTTTTCACTTCCCCAAAGTGGGAGCTCAGATGCTAAGAGAGCTACCCCATGTGGGTGGCTTGCGCCTCCTCATTCAGTGGATCATAACTGACATATTCTTACTTTAACACATCAGCTACAGCATCCTGCCCCCCCAGCAAAGATCCTTTTAAAGTATTGTTCATATTTTGTTGAGGATTTTTAAATCTATATTCCTCAGAAATATTAGCCTGTAATTTTTTTTTCTTTAGAGTTTTTGTCTGGTTTTGGTGTTAGGTTAATACTGGCCTCAAAATGAGTTTGGAAGTATTCCCTCCTCTTCTACTTTTTGAGGAATTTCTAAAGATCGTTGCTAATTATTCCTTAAAGTTTGATAGAATTCTTTAGTGAAGCCATCTTGTCTGGACTTTGTTTGGAGGTTTGGATTACTGATTCAGTCTACTTACTAGTAATAAATCTGTCCAGATTTTCTCTTTCTTCATGATTCAGTCTTGGTAGGCTGTATATTTCTAGGAATTAATCCGTTCCTTCCTGGTTGTCCAGTTCGTTTGTGTATAATTATTCATGGTACTCCCCTATGACCTTTCACATTTCTGTGATATCATGTGTAATGCCTTCTCTTTCATTTCTGATTTTATTTATTTTAGTTATCCCTCTTCTTGATTCTAGCTAAAGTTTTATCAATTTTGTTTATCTTTAAAAAAACAACTCATTAGTCTTTTCTATTGTCTCTTTAGTTTCTGTTTTATTTTTTCTGCTCTGATCTTTGTTATTTCCTTCCTTGTATTAATGTTGGGCTTAGTTTATTCTTCTTTTTATAATTCCTTGGGTGTAAAGTTAGGTTGCATATCTGAGAAGTTTCTCACCTGTTAAAGTAGGTATTTCTCACTATTAACTTCTCTGTTAGAACTGCTTTTGCTGCATCCCACAAGGTTTGGTATGTTGTATTACCATTTTCTTTTGTGAAAAGATATTTTTAATTTCTCTCTAGATTTCTTCTTGGCCTTGATTGTTCAGTTCTCCACATATTTGTGAATTTTCCAGGGTTTTTTTTTTTTTTTTCCTGTAAGTGATTTCTGATTCATGCCACAGTATGTGGAAAAAGTGCTTGGTATGATTTCAATTCTCTTAAATTTAGTAAGAGTTATTTTGTGGCCTAATATATGTTCTATCCTGGAGAATGTTCTATGAGTGCTTGAGAAGAACATGTATTCTGCTGCCTTGAATGTAAAGTTCTGTAAATATCTTTTAAGTCCATCTGGCCTAATGTACCATTTAAGTCCAGTGCTTTCTTACTGATTTTCTGTCTGGATAATCTATTCATTGATGAAAGTGGGGTATTAAAGTCCCCTCCTATTATTCTGTTGCTGTACATTTCTCCCTTTATGTTTTTTTAATATTTGTTTTATACATTTACACACTCCTATGTTGGGTGTAAAAAGATTTACAAATGTTATATTCTCTACTTGAATTGATCCCTTTATCATTAAATAATGACCTTTTGTGCTTCTTATTACAATCTTTGGCCTAAAGTCTAATCTGTATGATTTAAGTATAGCCACTCCAGCTCTCCTTTGGTTTCCATTTGGAAGAAATATTTTTTTTTAATCCCTGCACTTTCAGTCTCTGTGGATTCTTAAGGTAGAGTGAGTGTCTTGTAGGAAATTTATACTTTGGTCTGTTTTTGTTTTGTTTTGTTTTGTTTTTACCTATTTTTACCCATACACTTGGGTTTTTTTGTTTAGGGAATTTAGTCCATTTACACATAAAGTAATTATTGATAAGTATTGACTTCTTGAGGTGAGTTTTGGAACATCCTACATTGCTATCTTGAATTGGAATCTTGTTTTTAATGCTATTGTGAAAGGATAGTTTTCTTTTTTTGTATATTTACTGATCTTTGTATATTGATTTTGTATCTTGCAACTTTACTGAATTCATTAATTAGTTCTAACACTTTTTTGGTTGAGTCTTTAGTGTTTTCTATATTTAATATTATATCATTTGCAAATAACAATTGTATTTCTTCCTTGCTGCTTTGGATCCTTTCTATTTCTTTATATTTCCTAATTACCCTAGTGAGAACTTCCAGTATTATAGTGAATAAGAGTGATAAGAATGAGCACCCTTTTCTTCTTTCCGAACATAAAAGATTCCAGTGTTTCACCTTTGAGTATAATGTTAGCTGTGAGTTTGTCCTATACACCTTTATTATGTTGAGGTATATTCCCTTATGCTCAACTTAAGGAGGGTTTTTTGTACATCAAAAAAAATTATATTTTGTCAGACACATCTTCTGCATCTATTGATATGATCATATAAAATTAATCTTCTCTTTCAATGTGGTATATCGCACTTATTGATTTGCATGTGTTGCATATTCCTGCAATCCCAAATGATAAGGTGTACAATTCTTTTACTATGTTTTGAATTTAGTTTTCTAATATTTTGTTGAATATTTTTATATCTATATTCTTCAGGGATATTGGTCCATAGTTTTATTTTCCTATTCTGCCCTTACCTGGCTTTGTTATCAGGGTAACAGTGACCCTGTAAAATGTGTTTGAAAGTTGCTAAGACCAGCTCAGCAGGATGAGGCTGAAGAATGGGTGCTGTGGAACTTAAGGAAAAAAGTTAACATAAAACAAGACACAGAGGAGTTCCCGTCGTGGCGCAGTGGTTAACGAATCCGACTAGGAACCATGAGGTTGCGGGGATTCGGTCCCTGCCCTTGCTCAGTGGGTTAACGATCCGGCGTTGCTGTGAGCTGTGGTGTAGGTTGCAGACGCGGCTAGGATCCCGCGTTGCTGTGGCTCTGGCGTAGGCCAGTGGCTACAGCTCCGATTCGACCCCTAGCCTGGGAACCTCCATATGCTGTGGGAGCGGCCCAAGAAATAGCAAAAAGACAAAAAAAAAAAAAACAAGACACCACACAGCTTTTATTGTGCTCTTTAGACAAGATCAAGTGAGGAGGGGCTATGGGTGTGGCAGATACAGGGTTTATTTACTATTTTAAAAGCCACTTAGCTGGTAAAAGGTTAAGCTTTAACTCTGACCTTTAGGCAAGTAACAGTCTTTGCTCTTAAGCTTAAGTCATTTACCAGCTCTGTGACTGTTTTTCAAGCAGGAAGATTGGATAAAGTAAAAAATGAAGATGGGATAAAGTAAAGAAGGACAAGATGGAGTTTTCAGAGAAACATGTCTCACACAGAAAGTATCTGTTTTCCTCAGTTTTTTGGAAGAGTTTGAGAAGAATTGGCATTGATTCTTCTTTCAATGTTTGGTAGAATTCACCTGTAAAGCCGTTTCATCCTGGGGTTTTCTACTTGCGAGTTGTTCTATTACTGTTTTAATCTCTTTATTCATTATTTACCTGTTCAGATATTCTCTTCTGATTTGTTCTTGGTATATTGTATATATCTAGGAATTTATCCATTTCTTCTCAGAAATGTATATATCTTGTCCAGTTTGTTTGTATATAATTGTCCAAAATACCCTCTTATGATCCCATTTATTTATGTACAATCACTTCCAATATTTCCTTTTTCATTGACGATTTTATTTATTTGAATCCTCTCTCTTGAATCCTCTCTCTTTTTTTGTTCATCAGTGTAGCTAAACTTGTCAATTTTGTTACTCTTTTCAAAAAACCAGCTCTTAATTTCATTGATCTTTTCCATTGTCTTTTTAGTCTCTATTTCATTTATTCCTACTTTAATTTTTGTTATTTTCTTCTTTCTGCTAATCTCAGGCTTTTGTTTTCTTTTCATAGTTCCTTCAGGTATAAAGTTAGGTTATTTATTTGACATGTTCTCTTTTTAATATATCCATTTATTGCTGTAAACTTCTCCCTCAGAATTGCTTTTGCAGCTTACTGGAGGTTTGGTGATACTTTGTTTCCGTTATTATTTGTTTCGACTTTTTTATTTCCTTTTCGATTTCTTCTTTGATCTATTGGTTGTTCAGGAGTATGTTGTTTAATTTCCACATATTTGTAGATTTTCCAGATTCCATCTTGTTGATAAGCTCTTATTTTATTGTGTTTAAAAAAGACATTTGATATGATTTTTCTTATTTTGTATTTTTTAGGACCACACTCATGGCATGTGGAAATTCCCAGGCTAGGGGCTGAATCAGAGCTACAGCTGCTGGCTATGCCACAGCCACAGCAACTCAGGATCTAAGCCACCTCTAAGATCTATACCACAGCTCATGGCAATACCAGATCCCTGACCCACTAAGCAAGGCCAGGGATCAAACCTGCATCTTCATGGACACTAGTCAGATTCACTTCCACTGTGCCACAACAGAAACTCTGGTATGATTTTAATTGTCTTAAGTTTGCTAAGATTTGTTTTGTGTCCTACTATTTGACCTGCCCTTGGAGAATGTCCCTTGTACACTTGTGAAGAAGTTGTATTCTATTTTCGATGGATGAAATGTTCTATAAATGTCTGTTAGGTCCATTTTTTCTAATGAATGGTTCAAGTTCAACATTTAGTTATTTATTTTTCATCTGGATGATCTATCAATTGCTAGAAGTGGGATATTCAATCCCACTACTATTATTATATTGTTGTCTATTTCTTCCATCAGATCTACTAGTTTTTACTTTAGGTATTCCAGTGTTGGATATGTATATGTTCATGTTTGTTATGTCTTCTTGATGTATTGACCCCTTTAGTCTTACCTAATGACTTTTTGTCTCTTGTTATTGGTTTGGTTTTAATCTATTTTGACTAATTTAAGTATAACTATCCCCACTTTCTTTTGGTTTCCATTTGCATGGAATATCTTTTTTCCATCACTTTACTTTGAGCCTATGTGTGTCCTTATAGCTGAAAGTCTCTTGAAGGTAGCATATAGTTGGGTTGTATTTTTTAAATCCATTTAGCCTCTGTGTGCCTTTTCACTGGTAAATTCAATCCATTTACATTTGAAGTTATTACTGATATGTAAGGACTTGCTAATACCACCTTATTAATTATATTCTGGTTGTTTTGTATTTCCATTGTTTTTTATTTTTTTGTGTGTGTTTCTGCCTAGCTTTATATATTGATAATTTTCCACAGTGTTATGCTGTTTCCCCTTTCTTTAACTTTTGTGAATCTACTCTAGATTTTTGCTTTGTGGTTACCATGAGGCATATGTAAAACATACCATGGATGAAACAGTTTCAAGCTATTAGCAACTTAACCTCAATTTCCTACCAAATCTTTACACTTTCACTTTCTCCTTTTATATTTTTGAAGTCATTATTAACTCTTTTTATATTTTATATTTGTTAGCAAATTATTATAACTATAATTATGTTCAATACCCTTCCCCTTTCATCTTTATACTATATTTACATGGTTAACACACCATCCTATTACAGAACTAGAATTTTCTAAGTTTGATTATATATTTACCTTTACAAGCATGCTATATACTTTGACATGTTTTTCATGTCACTGTTTAGCATCTTTTCATTTCAGCTTGAAGAACTACTTTCAGCATTTCTTACAAGGCAGATCTAATGGTGATGAACTCCCTCAGCTTTTTTTTGATCTGGAAAAATATTTATTTCTCCTTTATATCTGAAGAAAAATTTATGAGGTATAATATTCTTGGCTAGCAATTTTTGTTTCAACACTTTAATATGTCATTCCACTTTCTCCTAGAGTATAGGGTTCTGCTGAGTAATCCACAGATAGCCTCATGGGAGATCCTCTGTAGGTCTTAATAATTTCTCTCTGGCTGCTTTTAGGATTCTCTATCTTTGATTTTTGATAGTTTCATTATAATGTGTTTTGGAGAAGGTCTTTTTGCATTAAGATAATAGGGTGATCTTTTAGCTTCATGAACTGGGATGTCTAAATCTCTCCCAGATTTTAAATGGTTCCAGCTATTATTTCTTTAAATAAACCTTCTGCCCTTTTCTCCCTCTCTTATCCTTCTGGAACCAATTATTCTAATATTTTGCTAATGGGGTCCTATACATCATGTAGGCTCTAGAATTTTTTTTATCATTTTATATTCCTACCATTTAGCTTACTTATTCCATCTTCCATTTTCTGTACTCTGATACAGATGCTCCCTATTGAATTTTTCATTTCATTCATTTATCTCTTTAGCTCCAGAATTTCTGCTTGGTTTATTATCTCTATCTCTTTGGTAAATATCTCATTTTTTTCATGTATATTTCACCTGATTTCATTGAATTGTCCTTCTGAGTTTTCCTATAGCTCACTTAGCTTCTTCAGACTGCTATTTTGAATTCTTAATCAGCTAGATCTCAAAATTCCATGCCTTTGTGTTCAGTTAATGGAGAATTACCTTTTTTTGTGATGATATACTTCCTTGATTTTTTCATGTTCCTTATAGTTTTGCATTTGAAGCATCAGACACCTCTTTAAATATTTACTAATTGCCTTCAGACCATTCATTGGTACTGTTACAGCTGAGGTTTTCTCTGCCTCCTGGGCTTTCCAGAAGGTGAATTATATATAGCTCCTGTTCACAGTTTCTTCCTTACCCCAAGATCCTGTGCTTTTTTTTCTAATAGCATTCCACTTATTAGACTGCTTTTGCCACTGCACTCAGGAGCATGCCCAAGAAGCCACAGAGCAGCTGAAGTCCTGACACAGTCAGCAGACACCTTGTCCCTTTAGTGCTTTTTGTATATTCTTATCTGCCTCTTTCCCTATATCTTCTCTCCCTCCAGTCACATAGGTCCTACCTCAGTACTGGGTGCTTCTGGTTTCTGGGCTATACAGCTTCCTGGTGCTCTCACCAGACCCCCTGGTCACAAGGAACCAGGAGGCACTCTCTAGAGCAGGTGAGGCTATGACTCAGCTCCTACCCTGGGCATAATCAAGTCAGGCCTGGCAAAACTCCTCTTTTGAGAATCAAAATCAGGTAGATCTGCACCCTTCCAAATTCCCTTGTCAGAATGTAACATTCTGCAGATGAGCAAAGCCACTAGTCGGGATTACTGCTTGGACACTGCAGATATGAACTCAGTCTGCCAAGATTTGTGTGCTGGTAATGGTATACCCCTCCCCGCTTCTCCATCACAGTCCAATTCCCAGTAGTTGATACCTTGCAGATTCCACTACAATCCCTATGGTGTAAGATGAGAGTATGTGTTCCAACAAAAAGACCCACAATACTGGGGGGAGGTGGCTAGTTGTTGCCCAGGGTTCTCTTTTCCCCCTGGAGGAACAGAGGCTCAGAGAGACCGTTCCTTTCCTTGTGGTGCTGTGCTGGCCTAGAGAAGGAGAATGTCATCAACTTGTAGCTGCTTCCCTTACCCTCTACTGAGGTCTCTCTTGGTCTCTGTGGTGCAGGGAAGGTGTTTCAGCCTCACCCCTGGGTTCTGAGATTCTCATGGTGTCTTGTTCTTGAATAGTTTGTTGGTTGTTCCTTTAGTGAGGGGAGCAAAATCAGAAACAAGCTATGTTGTCATCTCGGTGAAGTCATTCTCATAAAGCTTGGCTTATAGTTCTAAAATTAGAGTTCTATTGGATTAAATCATATCTACTACAGTAGTTTCATAAGTGTCATTAATATTCCTGTAACTTTTTTAAAATTCTTGTTGCTGCATTCTATTCTTCCTGGCAAAAAGACCTTAGATATTCAATACAATATTGCACATGACATTTTTAACCTAATTATAAAGTCTCTTCTTTAACTGGGAGGGGGCTGGAGGATGTGGGGAAGATGAAGGTGGAGGCAGCTAGTAAACTTAGCAATCATAAAATATAACCTCTCTGGTTCCATGAGGCCACAGAATAATATTCCTAGGGACCATGATAACTACTCTCTAACACATTATTCTTTGAACTTGCAAGATTAACTTTGTTCCAGGGATCAAATCCTTCTTTACATGTGCTAAAACATCTGCTCCATAATTCAAAGAAAATCAGTGGCAAGTATAATTAGGAGTGTTTCAAAATGTATTTTTAATCAAGGAATATGAAGGATTATTTTTTCAATTTCAATAGTCAATACTCTAATATAGCTTCTGTAAAACTTTAAATTTAAAAATTAATATTGTGGAAATGTAGACTTTAAGTTTGATATTCTTTGATACAAAATTACTGGCATATAACATTTGTTGTTAGGTTTCTAAAAGCAAGTGAAACATCTTCAAAATGTCTGATAACTACAAACTACATATGTATGAAACCAAGAAAAGGCAAACCCTATTTTCACATTTACATCTTGTTATCAACTTACCTCAAGGGATTACTTTTGAAGTTTTCAGTATGGGGGCGGGGTAAGAAATAGTGTATCACCAACCAGGCTCCATCAGATCTAAGAGCTCTGAGTATAAGCACTCCACCCACACACAGCTGCATGGCCCAATTTAAGCATGTGATTTTGAGAGGGAAATGTTGGAAAAAAACAGAGTCAGAGGTTGCACAATTCAGGAGATTTTTGCCAAAGTGCTCCCCAGCTTGCCTGAGACACACTGAATCTGGCCCTCAGACATGCTGAAAGGGCTTTCCTTGATCTCCACAAAGCCAGAAGCAAGGCCACTGTAGCAGCCAACTGATTCTCCTGGGTCAGTTAGACCCAAGTTCAACTGCCTCGTAACATCTGGGCTAGAGCAAAGAAAGATTCTTCTCTTTGTTGTTGGGTCCAACATCAGCACAGCACAAAACTAGCTAAGTAATATTCTGTCTGTATTTTGATATTTTCATGGATGATTGTCCTAAATAAAAATAGGGCAGAGTTTGTTTTTTAATCAAGATGTGGTAGTAGGCTTCCCTTTTCTTTATATTATGGTTTTTCAAGAAAAATTCCTCGGAATAATACATTAAATATACTCACTCGATGGTAAACTAGTCAGAAAAAAATAGCCATAAATAAGAAAAATGAAATTCTTTAATGGTAAAAAGAAAAAAACTGGTAATATCAATAGAAAGTTAGAGTTAGATGTAGAATTATTAAAAACATCATTACTCCTGTGAAGATAAGAATGACTCTTTATTCCATGTTACACTCTCTATGGCAGAAGATCCACAATAGCTTCAATATGTTTGATTTTTTAAAAATCTTGTTGTCAAATTCTCTCCTGTAAACCAGAGAGTAGATGTAGGGGAGACAAAAGGAAGGAAGGAAGGAAGAAGGGGGAGGGAGGGAGAGAGGAAGGAAGGAAGGAAAGAAAAGGAAGAAAGAAGGTATAAAGCAATAATAAAATGTCATTTTTTTAGTATCAGTGGGCATACAGTAATGTTCCGGGGATGATGACAAGCACTTTGATAAAGTATGGTGTGTTCAGGGCCTTTTTTTTTTTTTTTTTTTAAGGGCTGCACCTATGGCATATGGAAATTCCCAGGCTAGGGGTGGAATCAGAGCTATTGCTGCCAGCCTATGCCAGAGCCACAGCAATGCCAGATTTGAGCCATGTCTGCAACCTACACCACAGCTCATGACAATGCTGGATCCTCAACCCACTGAGCGAGGCCAGGGATCAAACCTGCATCCCCATGGATCCTAGTCGGGTTTGTTAACCACTGAGCCATGATGGGAATTCCCTATTTAGGGTTTTTGTGTTTGGTTCTTCATAAGCAATAGAGAAGACAATCAATGTATGATTATTAGAACTTTCCTGGGCTCCTAAGACCAAAAATGCACAACCCACATATTTTTTTCCAGCACAAATAGCAATATAGATATCACACAGCCCTAGTGTGCTTTATAACACAAAAATGCACTTTAAGACACTGTTTTTACAGTACTTTTATTTATTAACTCTAGTATTATCTTAAACATGTGTTGTCTCTGTCCTCATTTTGGCAGGGAACCAACATTATTCTGCTCTGATGCCTGGATGATAGATTTTTTTTTCTTTTTTTTTTTTTTTTTCTTGCCGCCCTGTGGTATAGGGAGTTCATGGGCCATGGATCAGATCCCAGCTGCAGTTTCAACCTACACCACAGCTGAATGCCAGGTCCTTAACTCATGGTGCCAGGCTGGGGAACTAACCTAAATCCCAGCGACACAGAGATGATGCTGATCCCATTGCACCACAGTGGGAACTCATGGATGAGAACTATTTTAAGCCTCTTCAGCAGTCTACAGCCTCTGCCTGCTTGAGTCTAAACTGGAAATGGTTCCTATATTTGTATAGAACCATGGCACTTCCTATGTAACACAATTAACTATTCCCTGTAAATAGTTAAGTTGGTATTTTAACATTTAATTAGCCTATGCTAAGAGCACGTTATCCACTAAATCCATCCACATGACATGATCCTTCCTGATCATGGCCATAGGAAGACACACACATTTATCACACTGGTAGATATCTCTAGAATATATCCACCATGATTCAGGTAACTCTTTAAAAACAGATGCCATACCCCAATTAAAATATACAAATAGGAGTTCCCGTCATGGCACAACAGAAACTAATCTGACTGGGAACCACAAGGTTGCAAGTTCAACCCCTGGCCTCACTCAGTGGGTTGAAATGCCATGAGCTGTGGTGTAGGTCGCAGACGCAGCTCGGATCTGGCATTTCTGTGGCTCTGGCATAGGCCGGTGGCTACAGCTCCAATTGGACCCCTAGCTGGGAAACTCCATATACTGCGAGTGTGGCTCTAAAAAAAATAGACAAAAAAATATATACATACAAATAAAAATCCCTGAATGAAATGAGTCCTTTAGCTTACAAAAGGCACAAATTACTTATGACAGAAGTTTAGCCACAAAATGGAAATCCCCTTTTCTTTTGAAATAAGAGAATACAATTGGAATTTTTATCACACAATCCAGAAGGAAACAATTTTCAAATTATTAAGAAATTTTTAATTGTATGTTTTGAGAAATTGTGTTATTTCCTGACATAATTTTTTAATTTAACTCTTATTTTCCAATTTTTTTTTAAATGGGGGTCATCATTCCAAAGTTAAGAAGATAAAATGGCTGCTTTTTGTAGAGTTTTTAATGTTTAAAGATTTCTAAGTACTTCATGCTGAAGTCTGATCGCATATCTCCCACTCTGTCTCATAATATTATTAGCATAATATTCTCTTAGCACAGTTTTACCAGCTTTTAACCTGCCTCACACTTTTCCTGTATTTGTGCTCTGTTTAACACAAGCAAGTCTGAAGTTTCCTGTGTGATGGTGATAACATATGCCTGGCTTTGTTGTTGGCTGCTAGAGTGAAAGGGAAGACAATGCCCTTTAACCTGTGTAAAGTAGAATAAAGCTTATCAGATCCTCCCCAGATATCATTAAAGGAAATGGGCTATGAAGGTTGCCTCTGTTAGGAAACATATATTTTAGAAAACTGTCACCACTAATCTTCTTTGTTTTGGCACTAGAAAATTACTTCTACAAATTTCAGTCCTTCCAGACAACGAAACCATACCATGATAAACTTAAGAAAGTAACAAGAAAAGCATAACAGGCAATAAATTATCCTCTTGTAATCATTATGGCAAATGTTCTTTACCAAAGGAATTAACACACAATGATTATTGGAAATTGAATCTAAAATACATTGAGGTAAGAACTAAAAGTTTTGTGAACTTGTTTATAAATACAAATATATAATTTTACTTATATTTAAGTTACAGTTGGTTTATTCCTAACCAAGTTTATTCATTCTCTCAGGATGTTCTGTTAAGCAGAATACTGATCATTTCACATTCAAATCTCCTTGTGCCCCACCTCTATTTCCATTTTCACATACACAAGAAAACTTTTAATCCTAAACAAATTCAATAAGTTGCAGGATACAAAATCAACATACACAAATCTATTGTTTCTATATACTAACAATAAGCAATCTGAAAGGTAATTAAGGAAATAATTCTATTTACAATAGTATCAAAACGTAAAATACTTGGAGTTCCCACTGTGGCACAGCAGGTTAAGGATTTGGCATTTTCTCTGTAGTGACAGGGGTTCAATCCCTGGCCTGGTGCAGTGGGTTAAGGATCTGGTATTGCCACAGCTGTGGCATAGGTTGCAGTTGCAGCTCAGATTCAGTCTCTGGCCTAAGAACTTCCATATGCCACAGGTACAGCTAAAAAAGAAAAAAAATAAAATAAAATATTTAAGAGTAATCTTAATCAAGGAGAAGAAACACATATACTTAAAACTGCAAAGCATTGCTGAAATAAAGAAGATACAAATAAATTTTAAAAAGATCCCATCTTCATGGATTAAAGACATACATTGTTAAACTATCCATACATCCCAGGTTATCTATAGAATCAATGTAATATCCAGCAAAATCCCAATGGTGCTTTTACAGAAATAGAAAAAAAAAAAACCAGTCCTCAAATTCATATAGAACCACAAAGGACCCCAAATAACCAGAATAATCTTGAGAAAGAACGAATCTGGATACCTCCAACTTCATGGTTTCAAAACATATTACAAAACTACAATAATCAAAATGGCACGATAGTGGCATAAAAACAGATACATAGGCAAATGAAACAGAATAGAGAACTCAGAAATAAACCTATCATATACCATCAACTGATCTTCAACAAAGGTGCCAAGAGTACACAATATGGAAACAAGTTTTCAAAAAATATGTGTTGGGAAAGTTAGCTATCCACATGCAAAAGAATGAAATTGGACCCTTAAAGAATACACAAAACTCAACTCCAAATGGCTTAAAGACAAACATAAGACCTGAAATTATAAAACTCCTAGAAGAAAACATAAGAAAAAGTTTTTGTGACATTAATCTTAGTGTAGCTGAAAAGCAGCCTCTGTACACTGGCACCAATTAAGTGAAGCAGAAAGAACAGCTTTATTGCTTTGCCAGGCAAAGGAGGCCACAGCAGGCTAACATCTCAAAACTGTCCTACTTTGAAAGGGGTTCTATAGTTTTAGCTCAAAATGCAGGGTTATTGATTAAGGTATCTTCATTATTTTCCTCCATAGATCATTTCAGTGTCATCAGGTCTGGCATCATTACATCCAATGATGGTTTCTGATTGTCTTTAGGATTATCGTTCCTTGACCTTCTCTCTGGGAAGATTGCTTAGAGGGAAAGGGTATTACCGGGTGTTCCAATTACAAAAGAAAGCACTAGGTGCAATATAACTTTAACTAAAAAGTAACCATTAACAAAAGTTAAATAAGGAAGAGATAATTTATGAAAAGTCAGACACTAGGTGCAATACAACTTAACTAGAAAGTAAACATTAGTAATAAGTTAGTAGGCCAAGGTAGGGCATAACATAATGGAAACTGTTTTATCTAGTTTTTAGCTGTAACAGTATTTCCTAATCATTAACTCTTCAGTCAGCCTTTTGAGACTGAGGGGAGACCTGGGAGGTTAAAAGAAAAGCCTTTTACTTCAAAATACAAAAGACTTAGGGTCTGGTACAGTTTCATTAGCAATGATTTCTTGAGTAGGACACCAAAAGCACAGGCAACAGAAGCAAAAATACACAAGTGGGACTACATCAAACTAAATAGTTTTTGCACAGCAAAGTAACAAAATGTAACAAAGTAACAAAACCCAACAAAATGAAAATACAATCTATGAAATGAAAGAAAACATTTGCAAACCATCTATCTTATGAAAGGTTAATTGCCAAGCTATATAAGGAATTCCTACAAATCAATAGTAACAAATAAAATAAGTAACCTTATTTTTAAAATTGGCTAAAGATTTAAACAGATATTTCTCAAAAAAAGACATACACATGGTCAACAAGTATATGAAAAGTACTCAATATCACTTATCGTTAGAGAAATGCAAATCAAAACCAGAATGAGATATCACCTCACATCTGATAGAATGGTGATTATCAAAAAAATTTTAAAAAGCAGAAAACAGAGAATAACAAGTGTTACTGGAAGATGTGGAAAGACTGAAACCCTTGTTCACTGTTGGTGGAAACATAAAATGGCACAGCCTATAAAGGACAATATGAAAATTCCTCAAAAAATTAAAAAAGAATTACCATATGATCCAGCAATCCTACTTCTGGGTATTTATCCAAAAGAATTGAGGTCTTGAAGACCTCAAAGAGGCTTCAGTTCTTCTATAGTCATTACAGCATGACTCACAATAGCTGAGGTGCAAACAACCTGAATGTCCATCAATAGATTAATGGATGTATAAAATGTGGTATATACATACAACAGATAATTATTCAGCCATAAAAAAGGAGGGAATCCTGTCATATGCTACAACTTGGACACCTTGAGGACATTATGCTAGTGAAACAAGCCAGTCACAGAAAGGCAAATACTGCACCATTTCGCTTATACGAGTTATCTAAAGTAGTCAAACTCATCAAAGCACAAAGTAGAATGGTGGTTGCCAAGAGCTGGGGGAGGGAGAAATGTAGAGTTGCTATTCAATGCATATAAATTTTCAGTTATGCAAGGTGAAAAATTCTTAGAGATTTTCTTTTAAGCATTGTGCTTATAGTTAGCATTACTGTAAACCTAAATTTCTAAGAGAGTTTAAAAAAAAAGGCTATACTTGAATAGCACACAAATCACTTTGCTTGATGATGTGGTTGTAATCTAAATATGTAATTCAAAGAATAATCATTGGAATTTTTTCTTAAGAATTACTCAAGTGAAATATTCTTTCCGTGTCATGTAATGTACAGTATTCAACAAATTTTGACCATCTGACAAGTGTCAAATGATAGCACAGCCCTTTTTCTATGGGAAACTTGCTGCAAATGACATATCACTTCACTCCCTGCTCTTAAATTCTAGAACACTTTAAAATTCTGAGCCCAAATCTGGCATACATGTATTCTCAGAATTTCTAGACTTTCAACATGATCAGGTTATTTATAAATCCTTACTCTCCACATCTTAGCATTGTAATCCACCTCTCTTACCTGCAGGCAGAGATGGCTCTGTTAAAATGCTACCCTGTCTGGTACTTTACATTCTCTATTAATAACTTAAATAGCCTGTTGGTAAAACTCTGCAGTCTTTACTCTCAGCTCTTATTTTCCCAACATTTTTTAAAGGATTTTTTTTGTTTGTTTGTTTAAGGAACAAAAAGCTCACATAAAAAGGTGGAAAAGGAGATAGATGATGAATCTTAAAGAACCCAAAGCATGAAGAATACACAGCCTTTATGGAAAACCAAACCTAGAAACTGGAACATTATTAATGTTAGGTTGTTCTTCATAATTTTGCCTTTTCTCACTTTTCTCACTGTTTAGAATATGGGCCTTGGGAGTTCCCATCACAGCGCAGTGGTTAACGAATCCGACTAGGAACCATGAGGTTGCAGGTTCGATCCCTGACCTTGCTCAGTGGGTTAAGGATCCGGCGTTGCTGTGAGCTGTGGTATAGGTTGCAGATGCGGCTAGGATCCCGCATTGCTGTGGCTCTGGTATAGGCCGGTGGCTACAGCTCCGATTCGACCCCTAGCCTGGGAACCTCCATATGCCACGGGAGCAGCCCAAGAAATGGCAAAAAGACAAAAATAAATAAATAAAAATATAAATAGAATATGGGCCTTGAATCAGTCTACAATCTTGCTCCACCATTTGCTAGCTATATGACTTCAGATGAACTTTTTAATATACCTAAGCCTTTTTTCCCCATCTTAAAAATGGTAACCATAAAGTACCTCTCTAATGCAGAAATGATGACATTAGAGATGTAAAATCAAATGCAATTGCTTGTAGTTATGTAATAAGTGCTCCATAAGAGTAAGCGCTTATTATCTCTGCTTCTTCCTGTGCCTACACTGAATCACTCAAGTTCAATATGGCTACTGCCCAAACTCTACAATCACAACCTGGTACTTTTCCCCAACTGACTCATCATCCTATTTAAGCAATACAACACAGACAATGATGTGGCTAATATTGGGTCAACTGTCCTCTATTGCTTAAGTAATTGTTGCCCACAGCCAGGCTTTTGAGGCATGAAGGGTAGCCCTGAATTCACATGGCAATGGAACACGTCTTGAACACTGTGTCCTGAATCTATAAACTACATACTCTAGGTGAGTTATTGGTCATGTTTTTAAGTCACTATGTTGCTGTTTATAAAAAATTGGTGTTTATATATTATAGGGCTGGATGAAAAGTGTACTGATATACTACTTAAGGATTTTTTCCTGTCTCCTCTGCCTCTAAATAGCTGTTTTGTACTAAGCAAATTATTTCACCTCTCTGATCACTGGATATATCAACTGTATAATGTAATCTATATAGATCAGTGTTTCTCAAACTCATATCTCCACATAGCCATGGCAGATGGCAGCTCACAGGCACAACACTTTCCCACAGATGAAATGAACAATAGATTAGGAGCAATTCCTGATTCTTTCTCTGTAACTTTACCCCTTTTCCTACAACTCACAAAAAAATATGCCTATAAGTGGATAAATCAGACCACTTACACATAAAACATCATAAATAATCTCTAAAACTTCTTCTGTTCTAAGAATTCTAAGAAAGTTCCAGACAAATTCAAAGATCCTCTAGGTAAACTAAAGTAGCATAAATTTGTTACATTTCTCCAGTAACCTTGCAGCCTTATTACATTAAATGAACAAATATTTGGGTTAGAATTAGTTTTATATGTGCAGAAAAAAGGAAAGTGGTTGTCCCTTAGGCTGGTTGAATGGTTAATAAAATCACATAATTATTCCTATCTATTAACATTTGCAGGATTTTTGTATGAAATATTGACAAAGATATATGGAGTTTATTATTCAATCTCAAACACAGACCACTTTTTGTTAGCACTCTCAAGAAATAATTCATGGAGTATCCTACATACAAAAGAATCATTCATTTCTAACAACTTTCAAGTATCTTTTTGGGTCATCATTGAATATGGGCATTTCCTTCTGTCAAAAATGTCCTCTTTGCAAAAAAAGTTTGACAGAGAATAGACAAATCTAAAATTATCTTTCTTCCAGATTATCAGGATGTTTTATTAACAAAGGTGTATCAAAGTTTTATATTATTCCAATATTTCTACAGGGCCAATTGCCCTCAAGCTATTCCCGGTGGTCACATCCCTACATTGATGGCAGAGAGAACAATTCTTTAAGCACAGGATTTCCTCTTCAGCGGCTGCAAAACTGCAAGGATCTTGGTTTGGAACAACTTTGAGCCAAGTATTTAATAGTAGGTAATAATAGCATATTACTTACTATGGGGCCAAGTGACAGACCCCAGACAAAAATGTGGATCTACCTACAAAAATAATTTTCACTCATTTCCTATTTTGTCTTAAAGATGTTCACTTTTATTTCTCCAACTCTCCAGAGTAAATGATATACTCTATTCTTTAAGATTATATATTCCTAAATCTAATATAATAAGATGTACCAGTTAGCAACTCTGTATTAACCATTAGGAGACTATAATAATTCATAGCATGGTCGATACATTCCTATCAAGACTCATTATATTTTCTGGTTAATTCTCTCCTCTTTTTTAGAGAATAATCTGAAAATGATGCTGTATTTGATTCTAGAGGAGAATTGCAATATCAAAATCTGTGAACAGCCTAGTTTTCACAATTCACAACCAGTCCAGAAGATATTGGAGCAAGATTATTAGTAAGATCTCATGACAAACCATAATGTGTAGAATTGTTATTGTCTAATTGAACTTAGGTTGAAATTCTGCAGGAAAATGTTTAGGTGTCAATCCATTTTATATACAACATGAAGTTATTATAGAAAGTATTCATAGATATACTGTAGTATATAGGATATACTGTAGTATATATAGAAAGTATTCATGGATATACTGTGATCATCAGAATTCTAAAACCATGAGCCCCAATTCCAACCTGAACTAGCTTCTAGATTAGATGATACTTTCAAAGCAAGGAATGTCATTGATTGTAAATAACATAAGATGACTTAAATAACAAACACATTGTTATCTCACATAATAAAAAATCTGAAGGTGGGCAATTTCAAGGTTTGTTGATAAGCTGATGATGACAAGGTTCTAGCAATCTTTACCATTCTTTTGGCCTTTCATTCATGCTTGTAAAATAGCTGCCATTTTTAGATAAATCTGGAATCTGGAAGAGAACAACCAGTATTAGTTAGAGTGTGATAAATTTGTGTTCCTCCTTTTTTTTTTTTTTTTTTTTTTTTTTTGCCTCACCCACGGCATATGGAAATTCCCAGGGATCACAGGAATTGAATCCGAGTCTCAGCTGTAACCGCTGTTGCAGAGACAAAGCCAGATCCTTAACCCACTGCACAACAGCAGGAATTCTCTCCTCACTCCTTTTTATATAAAAGGGGAAAATTTTTCCTAAATGTTCTCTAACAGATTTCTTCTTTTTTCTCATTTGTCTGAACAGTTTCATAGGGTCATTCCTGGGTACAAAATTATGGGACAAGAGCTACTTGGCTAAGGAAAATGTGATTGGCATGATTAGCTAAAACCACTTTTGAGTCTGTACAAGTAAATTTGAGATTCCACTAGTATTAAAGAAGGTGAATCTCAGAAGAAAAAATAAAAGACTACTGATACATGCAGTAATATGGATGTATCTCAAAAACATCATGCTAAGAAGCTAGACTCAAAAAGCTACATAATGTATGATTCAGTTTTTGACATTTCAAAGAAAGCAAAATTATGAGACAGAAGTCAGATCAGTGGTTTCCCTGAGTAGGAAAGGGGATTAACCACAAAAAAGCATGAAAGAGATTTTTCAGACAATGGAAATCTTTTCTGCCTTGATTTTGGTGATAAACTACTATATAAAATTGTCAGATTTCATAAAACTGTACACCTACACTCAATCACTTTTACCCTATGTAAATTATACTTGAATAAACAAAACCAAAAAGTTAGTGATTTCTCTTGCAAAGGTAATTAGCACTGATTATTACAACTCCCACTACTACTATTTCTCCCTGAGACCCCTATCATATTCTTAAACTCCATGTGGAAATCTAGAATTAAATCAATTTTTTAAGGACCCTACCCCCAAACTAGTCTTGACCCGAAAAATCATTTCAGTAGAGACTTGTTAAGGAAAAAAAAAAAAAAATCCAGGTATGCCACAAATTTCTTACAATAATCTTAGCATTTGTTTTATCCAAAATCTGATTCCCATGGTCAGTGACAACATGTAGAGCCAGACCTGGCCATAAAATATTCTCTGGCTGCTTTCTTTGTGCAGGCCTTCAGAACCTTGTGTGCCTTTAGAGAATGGCAATTAATATAAATATGTAATCAATTGCATGTAATAGCAGTCACATTTCAGTATAAAAATTTTTAGAAACTGTTGATCTTATAAAATTTCTTTGCCTGGAACTTTCTTACATATAAAATCTTTTTTGAGCCTTTTTATCCTTCTTCAATTATAATCATTAATACTCTAGAGGTAAAGAAAATAAAACATAAAATAGTAAGTATTTTCTTATAATAGTTAATCCCCAGTACTTAATCTTGTTTTAAAAGACTTTAGCTTCTCATTTTTGGCTTATATGATGCCTCTAAATTAATAATAAAGTCATATTAGATAAGATTCTATACATATTTCTAAATGAATATTAACCGTTGGTCTAGTGCTTAAATGAAAACTGTGCTGGAGAAATGATAATTGAACAGAGCAGTCACTAAAACTAGGCAATAGGCCTAAAATCTTTACAAATGTCTTCCCCTATAACGTTATTCCTCTTGGTTTGGGGTTCAGATCCAGTGTTTTTAAAAAACTTACTAATACCCTAAGAATACAATAGCAAGTTTGAGTAAAATCTGAGAAATTCAGTTATTTCTATGATTTTTTAAATCTAGATGTATAAATGCACATAGACCAAACATTCAAATATATGAATATTTCTTCTTCACTTTATCCAAATGTTTTGATATTATAGAGGAAAATTAAGAGTGAAAAATTGTAGAACCAAAATGAACCAAGTAAAAATTTTATTTTGAGTAAATTTTCAGAAACAGTTGATTGGCATTTGAATGAATATTTGTGCTCTTTGAAACAATGGCCAGTCTCCAATATCTATTCTAAAATTTGAATAGTGATTTGCTACAACCTTGCACCATTATATTAATGTGGTTAATTTTGAGAGATTATTTAGAGATTGAGAGTACTCTGTTAGATTAGCTTTAAAATCTGCAGCAACTCCCACCAAATTTCCCAAGCTTGCTAGTTGAAGATTCAAGTATAATACCTTATAAACACAGTTCTGCTGAGTAACCAAACTTAACCTCTCAAAACAAAGCACTTCTATTAAAATAACTTGTTTGGCACATCATTATGGTTGTACTATTATTAGTTCCAGGCAAACAGATGTCCTCCTGGATGAAAGCCAAGCCACACATTTTTTTTTTTGGCAAGTGACTGATATGCTAAATTATACTTTTTCCAGTTCAGTAAGTTTTTAGCATTAGAAAAAGATAGAATCTTGCAATTCCATTTTACTTGAATTGTAATCTACTCTTTTACAGTAAGTATTACAAAAATTTGATGCTTTATAAAAGCAAGATAGTGAATTCCGTGTTTTCTAAAGATGTAGAAGGGGGACCCTCTACCAGAGCCTGAGAGTAGGCTCTTGTCTAACACTCAGAAATAAATTGTCCAAGGAAACACACACATTGCCAAAGCAAAAGATTTTATTGGAAAGGGGCACTGGAGCAGAGAGCAGCAGGGTAAGGGAACCCAGAAGAATTGCTGTACCATGTGGCTCACAGTCTCAGGGTTTACTGTGGTGGAATTAGCATTCCAGGTTGCCTCTGAACAATCATCTTGCCTGTGCCCATATTTGGTCCAATTCAAAGTCCTTCCTTGGCAGTAGATGCACCTCTGTCAAGATGGTTTCCAGTATGAAGGTTTCTGGGAGGCTGGCAGGACGTATTATGGTCTGGGGTCTCCTCCTTCCTCTTGGCCCTTCACAAATTCTTCCAGTTGGCAGCATCTTATCAGTTCCACGTTCTTTATCAAGATCTTCTGTTGTGAGATAACTCATGCAAGAGATGACTGTCATGCTAGCCAGGTATTTTGGTCAATTGTTTCCTAACAGATATACTAGCTAATGATATAAAGGTTTAAGACCAAAATATTTATAATCCTTTTGAAAGTATCAATATATCATTTTTAAATGAAAAATATGTCATTGTTATTTCTAAAATGTACATGGTAATGCCAAAAATTAAAGCATCTCTCAGCAGTACCACCATTAGGACCTTAAAATGTACTAAACACATATGCTGCAACTTTTTATTTTAATATAGAAGCAGAAATCCCTGTTGTCTTTTCTCATATAAAGACACATTTTATCCATGTTTTCCATAATAAAAGTAATTTTTAAAATTTGCTCTATTTAAGTTTGTATACATAAAAGTTAAAAGAGGTTGTGTCAAAGACAACTGCTTTTCTCATTATACATCCTCACCTTCTTTCTTTTAGTAATAGAATCCTCCTGAACACATCATTGCCCAGCTAGATGCCATATTTCCCAGTCTCCCTTGCCACCAGAGACGATCATATGACTATATTTTGGCCAATAGGATATGAACAGAAGTGATGTATGCCACTTCTGAATCATTTCCTTAAACAGAAGTTGCTTTCCCTTTTCTTCTTCTTCCTCTATGTCCTCTTTTCCCCTTCTGTGGGCTGCTGCCAATGAGCTAGCTTTGGCACTAGGAAACAAGAAAGAATATAATAGAAGGAACCTCAAATTCTGATGGACCTTAAGAAGAAAACCCACTTACATTGCTCGAACTGCTTACTTACCTCTAGAATGTCCTTAGAGAGACTGAATTGTCTGAACCACTGTATATTTAATTTTTTTGTTATAGCCGCTTAGCCTATTCAATGCATTAATTTTTATAATGTGATTAATCAGTACAAATATAAAATGTGAAAATGTTTTAGAGGTCACATAATTTTGTCTGATAACAGTCTATTTGGGGTTATTTTCAATTCATGTAATTCAAGTAGGGAAGCCTCTATCACCAGCCTCTTCTACAAGGATACAAAGAACCCAAGTCTGGTCAGTTATAGAATTGCATTATACTGACCATCATGAATGTTGCATGGCTGGAAACACAACCCAGGCACATAAAAGTCCTCCTAGGAGTTCCCACTGTGATGCAATGGGTTAAGAATCTGACTACAGTGACTCAAGTCACTGCATAGGCTTGGGTTCAATCCCTGGCCCAGGATCTTTCATATTCTGTGATGAAGCCATTAAAAACAAAACAAAACAAAACAAACAAACAAACAAACAAAAAACCCTGCTAGCTTTTTTGCTAAAACTGTCAGCAAAAAAAAAATCTATTTCCTTCAGAACTTAAAGGTACTGATTACTAAGCAAGCTTGGATTTTTGAGGTTCTCTTAGCCACCAAGTGGGGAAAATCTGCCTAGAAATAAATTCAACACAAAAGAAAACAAAGCTGAGAGGAAGAAAGGGAAGGTGGGTCTTGATAATGTTATTTAAGCTCCTGCATCCAGCTATGTTAAAGCTACTTGCATCCTGGGTTTCCAACTTTTCTGAGCCAATAATTTCCCACTTTTAAAAAAAACTAATTAAAGTTGGATTTCTATAATTTGCAATTAAACAACTTGACTGAAATAGCTGTTAATTACAGTCATTTTAATTGACAGAAAATATCATTAAGACTTTTAATCTAAAAATAGTTCTTAACTTCAAAGTCAGCCCCATGTTCCCAAAGTGTC
This sequence comes from Sus scrofa, assembly GCF_054392235.1. NCBI lineage: Eukaryota > Metazoa > Chordata > Mammalia > Artiodactyla > Suidae > Sus > Sus scrofa. Next base: position 106,235,981 of record NC_139397.1, on the reverse strand, counting down.
AGAGATTGTTGCTAGTCTTCTTATTTTACATGATCATTCTGGGTTATTAAAAGCTAAATTGGTGACATTTTAAACTCCATAACACCAAGTCTGTTTAGCAGTTTTAGCCTGTTACTTCTCTGCTAAAATCCAAACTCATAAATATTCTTTCAGACATGTCTTTATAAACAAATAATTTGATTATGGTATATAGAATGTAATTTAATAGTATTGTCAATTGAATTATACTGGATTTTTTTTTTTGCATTTTTATAGCATCTCCATCCTTTGTTTTAGGTAATGAAAGAGATATAAGATTTATGCACAAGAGAACTTTCAAACTGAATCATATAAGCATATGTATATAATTGAAACCTATTTTTTTTTCCATTCTATATAGAGTGAACATAAAATCCAATAGGCATTATTACAGATTGGCAATTCAAATTAGTTCCACTAAGTTAAGACTCAGGAGTCTTGGGTACCTCCAGTCTTCGCCAATTCATTAAACAGAAAATATTTGAGCACCCTCTGCCAGCCAGGTTTCTAAGCCCTGAGAATACTACATTGAAGAAAACAGGCTCTCACTTGTCAGTCAGGTGCATTTTCTTAGGATCATAGAGTCTCTAGCACCACGGGAGGGTTCTCTTCAGGATCCATCCAGTCACAGTCACTGTTGTCCTAAATACCTTTCTAAAAGTCATGAATCCTTAGGAAAAGTTATAGTCACAGTTAGTTGGCCTCTCTGGACAGCTGACATTGCCAGAGGCCTCTGTCTCCATCAGCTTAGAAGCTTCAAACCTTGAGGCATTAATCCCATTATATGGCTGTCAACCAGTCCAGCATAAAATTCAAGCCCCTCACTGAGCTTTCCTTTCATATGCTGTCATTTCTGAACCACTCAAGGATTTTTCAACCCTAACTGCCCAATGCTATTCTCTTTCCCAACACTTTCCTTTGTACCCTCTAGAATTCTTTTCATCATTTGGTTTTTTGTTTTTTAATTAGTTTATGTAACAATGAATAAATATCACTTATGTGGAAAGAAGGCAGTGTTTAATTTCTACTTTGTTGTTTTTATAAATGGATTTAATTTCTACTTTGTTTTTATAAATACTGAGCAAAACTGTTTACATAACAATGTGGGATAAGACGGATGGAAATGAAAGCTTTGATATTAGCAATATAACTCAACTATTGAAGCCTTTCAAATTATTTGCCAAATATCATGGTGATTTGTTATCAAAAAGCATACTTTAATGATCTATTAGCTCCTTCTATTGTTTTGAAAGCAAAGTATTAGAAACCCTTGATTGTCAAAAGAATTTGTTTCTGAGCTATTAGAGACTTTCACTTTCTTACCATCAGTACAAAATTTCCTTTTGTTTAGTGCCTCAATGATTTTTCACACCAGATTGGGCTTAAGATATAATTTTGTTTTCTAAAGTGGAAGATGTATGGTTGCAAAAGGAAGTAGAAAAGACAAAACAATGTTCTAACTGAAGTTCTCAGACCAGCTAATATTTGGAAAGAGTGGATATGGGAAAAGAGGATGTCGAATCTCTTAAAATTACTCTAAACCCATTTACTTTTTAAAGTCTTTGCGGACTTCCAGAAGTATACATACCTTAGTTTGAAGACCACTGGTGCCCTGCCCTGGTAAATCTCACCCTTGGGTCAGCTGGCTTTAGCAGCACTGAGTGCCATGTTCTCTTTCTCCCTTTCTTTGAGTGTCCATATTCCATCAAAATGTAGACTCAGTATATATACACTGTCTTCACTTTCTCACTTTCCACATAGTCCTCAGTCATACTGTACGCAGTAATTCATTCTCGTAACGCCACTGAACCACTCATATAAGAGTCACTGACAATTTCCCCATCTATACATCCATGAACTTCTTTTATTGCACAAATGTCTGAACTTCTTTGCGGCATTTGACTCTGACAACCACTCCATTTTTCTTGAAATTCACTACTCTTTATGCCACCACTTTATTCCTTCCTTTTGAGCCTGCTTTCCAATACCATCTTCCACTATCAATCCTAAAATGTTCTTCTGCAGGATTTCCGCCATTGGCCTTTTCCTTTCCTCACAGATATCTCTGCCTTGATAATCTAATCCACTTCCGTGACCCCTCCATCATGGTAATTTCTGTATCTCCAGCTCAAACATTTCCATCTAATGCAAATGCTTTATAGTCAATACCTGTCAGACAGCTTCACTTTACTGTCTGCTACACTGCCTCAAAATGGAAAATCTGAACTCATTATCTTTCCTACCAAACTTGTGCCTCTTCTGGAATCTCAAATTTTAATGAAAGCCACTATGAAACCTTCTAAATAGGAAGACCCCAATAGTCTTTCTCAGTTTCTCAAACTTCTGCTTCTATATGTGACTAAGTTTTATGGAAAAAACTCTTACACATGTGTTTTCTCTGTTCATATCTATTAATGTATCCTTTTAACAAATATTTATTACACACCTCTTATGTTCCAGGTACTATTCTAATTATAATAAACAGAAGATAAAGATAGATTTTTCCTTGTGTATATAGATGTGTATACATGTGTATGTGTGTGATAAAGCCTCATCTTAGAGGTGTATCATAAAATTTATCCAACAAATTTTTTAAAGATTTATTTTTTTTGCCATAAAAGGAAGGCCTTAAGAGATATCAATTTACTTAATATTTCTTTATACTCTTTCCCTACAATATGGAATAATCCTATATCCTAAAATTTCTATACTCTCTATGTTGTTTGATAATGGTCTCTTGTTATGTAATTTAGTATTGTGAATAAATTAACACTGAAATTGTCTTTTCCTATGAAAAAATAGCATGAAAGAGTGCAATTTCCTGTAAGGTTTGAGGAAAATTCTCAAAGAAAAATTAGAAGATCATGGCCCCAAATTAACTAATTAATGAGTTTTGTAATGCTTTATTAAAATAAGAATACATTTCCACAGGATCCCCCTACCCTTTATGGCTGAAAACATATTACAATGTTGACCACATTAAAAGAAAATACTCCAAATGATTCACTTCAATGCATTTTTATGTACTTTTATTTGAAAAATACTTTAGCATGTTATTTTTCCTTTAAAATATAGTATTAGTTGTATTAAGCAAAATGACAAATTTTTGGCATACTAAGGAAAACGGAACTAAATATGAAATAACTTTTTTGATATAAAGCTATTTCTGGCCTTTGAAGATATAACCTAGGGCATATCTTCACTATTTAATGTAAGATGAAGCTGATGTTCAGATGAATTAATGTCAAGTCAACATAAAGCTAAAACCAGTGATGCTACATTGGGTAGTGGGGGGGGGGGATAAGTTAAAAATATCTAACTTATAAATTATTCAATACATCCTCCTAATAATAAAGTTTACCAGTCAGCATGACACTAAGCTATTCAGTTATTGCTCATATCCTTTAAAACACATTTATAAACTAGATAACAGAAGAAGGAAATATTACATGTTTGATCTTCTCTATTGGCCAAATGTCTTTCATAACCTATTGAGGAAAAGAGCCACTTACTGAAAACCCAAACTACAGATGCAGGAAACTTACTCATTACTGTCATTCCTGTGTGTAATTGCTTTCTTTTTCTAGTCCCTTGATGTAGATTACCACCCCAGCAGCTGACAGTAATTTGAATAGGTAAAATAAAATAAGCATTTGAGTAGACAGTAATTATAACACACAAACTGATTACATTATTAAGTGTACAATTCACATCATCATTCTTGGAAAGATAAATAAAAACCTGTTTATGAACAAGCAATGGTTTAATAATTGGTCACCCAGCAACGTTCAGATTCACAGTGCTATGCTGCCACCTAGTGGAATAAAAACAGGATTCTAGTGCTGTCAAGAAATCCTGTTTTTAAGCTTTTCAGATGTTAACTAACTTATGAAGTAAATCACACACACACACACACACACACACACGTGTGCATGCATTACACATATAAATATATGCCAAAAAACAATATGACCTTGGTAAGAAATTACTTGAAAGCAATTGAAAGCAGTTGGTATCGGATCCCAAATAATAACACCTCCTATGAAAATTAGATTTACTTGAAAGTAACCATGGAGTTTTCTTTATTTTCATTTTAATCAAAGTTTGAGTGAATATATTTATAATCAATGTTTATTAAAAATTAGCCCCTACCACTCTACACCCTTCTTCTTCTTCTATTACTAGTTGATTTTATTTTTATATCTATATCTTCAAATGACTTTTGTCTTTTTTGGGGGGGAGCTGCACCTGCGGCATATAGAAGTTTCCAGGTTAGGGGTCGAATTGGAGCTACAGCTGCTGTCCTAGGCCATGGCCACAGCAATGCCAGATCTAAGCCATGTCTGCAACCTATATAGCACAGCTCACGGCAATGCCAGATCCTTTAACCCATTGAGCAAGGCCAGGGATCAAACCCATGTCCTCATGGATACCAATCGGGTTCATTACAGCTGAGCCACAACAGGAAATCTTCAAATGACTTTTTAATTTTTCCATGTATTTCCCACTATGGAAATTAAGGGTTTAGCTTTTTTTCACCCCTACCCTACCACATACATTCATCCTTCCCATCCTCTCCTTCCCACAAGAGAGTTCCAGCATACTTTTATTTATGTCATTATTCAGTATGTTAAAACATGAATATGTAAATATTGGTCAGAGTAAATCCATGTAGTAAACTACACATGTTTTGCATTTCTGTACAATATTTTTATTCCTAGAATTATTTGTTGAAGAAGGGTTTATTTGTTTGTTTGCTTCTAAGCAAGCCTGGTTCCCTAGAAAATCAAGTCTAAGGTAAAACATATATGCCAGTATTTTACCATGGGGTAAAAATCCAGGAGCACAGGAGTAAAGGAAAGGAGAGGCAGGCAGGAAAATAATATAAGCAAAAACGAGGGAATGAATTATTGAAACTGATCTCTGGTTGGTATCAAAAATAGCTGATTGTTCTATCTTGCAGGAATGTCTTCAGAGTCTATATTTCAGGAGAGTATGGAATGGGGCAGGGAATCAATTTATCAACCAGTCCCTGTCTCCCATTAGTCTCCCCAGGGGTGTTAAATTCCCAGCATTTCCAAGTCCCAGTCATACTGGCTTGCCCATGGTTTTGCCCAGGTTAGTGTTGAAAGTCCTGCTACCTGGCACTCCCCTTAGAACTGGACAGACCAGGACAGTTGGTCACCAGGACATCTCATATTCAACAGCAACAGGTCAACCTGAGGAATTCAAGCCTAGAGATGAGATACTGTTCAGGTTGGACCCACATAAGGAAGCAGTTACCCAAAAGCTACCAAAAGAATTATGACCAAGATAACCTGAGGTGGCATATAAGAGATCTTATATTGTTTATTCCTATCACCGATTTAACCAGAAACTCTAAAAATCATCCCCAAATAACCTCTCAAAAATGTGGACCTATCACGTATTCTATGACATTATCCATCAATTTTATTCCTTAAAAAAAGTCTGGAGTTTTCAGAACTGCTCCAGTCTGGACTGTTTTTCTTCTCCTTATACAGTTATCATCCTGGGAATTCCTCCTACATGTATCTCCATTAGATTTCCTGTGTCCAGTAGCCTGAGTCTTTCTTTTTATTAGTTTACTTCTGTGTTTTAGGGGGAACATGTACTCCAGTAGCTTCCTGAGGGGAAAACAATTAATGGAGGTGGGGGTAAATATTCTAAAACCTTACATGTCTAAAAATGTTTTTATCCTATTTGTATAATACTAAGTTTGGCTAGGTATGGATCGTGAAATTTGAAATCACTTTTCTTTAGAACTTTGAAGGCCATGTCTTATAGTTTCAGTGTTGTTGGTGAAAAGTAATATTCCTTTTTTTGTTTTTTGGGGTTTTTTTTTGGCGGGGGGGGCACGTGAAGCATTTGGAAATTCCCAGGCTAGGGGTCAAATCAGAGCTACAGCTGCTGGCCTACACCAGAGCCACAGCAACACGGGATCTGAGCCATGTCTGTTCACCTACACTGCAGCTCGCAGAAACACCAGATCCGTAACCTACTGGGCAAGGATCAAACCCGCAACCTCATGGATGCTAGTGGGGTTACTTGCCACTGAACCATAATGGGAATTCCAGAAGTGAAATTCTGATTCTAGAACCTTTAGTCAGTTGAACTCTCCCTCTCTCTCTCTCTCTCTCTCTCTCTCTCTCTCTCTCTCTCACACACACACACACACACACACACACACATACAGAGTTTAAAATCTCTCTGTCCCCATGATTATGAAATTTTTACATTCATGGACCTCGGTAATGGCCATTAGGGCCATGGCATACCCCACAGAGGTGGGCATTGCACAATTACACTTATGCACAGAGGTTACCCCCTAGGGCAGGTTCAATGTCCAACCTATATGCCCACCTCAGCAGATGTGATTTTTACACTTTATAAGCCCTTTTCAATTAGTTAATTAATGCTTTTCAGTTATAGAAAAGTTTTTGAACTGTTTCTTTAGAGTTTTCTTCTTTTTTCCCTTCTTTGGTCTTTTTCTGAAGCTTCCGTTAATTAGGTCTTAGACCTCTTATACTGTCTTACAATATTATTTTCTCAATTAAATTCTCTTTGATTTTGTGGCTGGTGGTGGTAGTTGGGTTTGGTTGTGGTTTTGTTATATTTGTTTTCTATTAGGGGAGCATTCCTCAGTTCTTGCAATCCTGAGCTTTCTTGTGTCATATTTTAAATTGCTAAATGCTCTTTTTTGTTGTTCTCTTAAATTTTCTTAATAATAACATCCTGGGGTTTTTTTATGGTTTCAATAGACTTATCTCTGAAAAGTTTGTGTAAAATCTTAATGTTTTCTTCTCGCTGCTGAGAATCTGTTTCTTCCTTAAAGTTTATTGCTGTTAGTTATTTGATCTCTATCTTTTATGTTAAAAGTCTCCCTTAGGTTTGTAACCCTTAATTACCAGCTCATATTTAAGAATGGGTTATGGAAAACCCGTTTGAACTTATGAGTGTGCAAGTGGGACTTGCTGGCTGTAATCATCACTGCAAATGGTCTGGCAGGGCCATGTCATCACCACCACTGGGGAGCCCTGTGATAGGGAAGATTCCCTGGAGAAGACTCTTCCTTCTTCCTCCTCGGAAAATAAATGTCTGCTAACCAATGGTCTAGTTGTGGATAGAGTAAGGGCCTAGGATTCAGCCTCTAATATGTATCTAGTTTCTTAATACCTCTACTTTCAGTGTGATGCCACCACCCTTGAGTAGGCTTGAGGTACCCCAGTGTAGACCCTTCTATTTTACCCCTTCCAGAAAATATATCTCTGCTGAACTACCTGAGTGGAGGTAGTCATCTAAATGTTCAGAATGAGGAAGGGGAACACTCCTTCCTAAGTGGCTTTCAATCAGATTTCTTATTTTAGAATATCATCCCACCGTACCGTCCAACTGCCAAAGGTAGTTGATCTCATAAATCCTTATACTCTTCTAGAATTCTTCAAAGTGAACTGGGCTGGTTTTCACGATTCCCAACACAGATTCGATATATAGCTATCACCAGTTTGCCATGAAACCTACTACTTACAGGTCATTCCGTTTTCCAAAATTATGTTGTGCTTATGTCCACTCTCATCCTTTTGTACTTGTGAGATCATTCCTTTTAAAACATTCCTTCTCTATAGCTTTACTGGGGTTTTGAGAAGTAACATAACTAGATTAATTTAGCAAGCATCAAACTTGAATTCTATTCAGCTAGTAGTTTGGAGAGGGGATTGTTTGTTTTTTGATGTTCTGCCATTTTGGGCACTGAGAAGGAAAGCCAAAATATGCTAAAAATATCAGCTTAAAAGTGTTTCAATGCAACAGAACTAAAGATGGTATCTGCAGAGTCCAGCTGTCCATGTCCACAACTAAATTACCTTGGTGACATCATAAGTTCATGACTAATTCCTCACATTTGTACCTCCAAAAATATAATTCTATTGGTGACTCAGAATTGCTTAGTCCTTTGGCAACTAGCTCACACTGACAAAAATTCACAAAAGACACCTGTATAAAAAAAAGATTATAATTTATTGAATACAATAATAAATATACCATCAAATGAATAAAATATTCAAGTTTTATGAATTGCAATTCTGGGCTCAAAGTACAGAGGCCAAATAGTAATAATACAATTATTTTAAAAGAATAAATGCTTAATTCTTCACGGTATGTTGCCACATTAGTTTGATGTACTCTTTACTATGTCAATTTGCCAGTCAAATCATTGTCAAAATTCTTAGTTATAAATAATTCACTATAAAAATTTCATGACAATTAAGTCTTATTTCAGGGTGAGGGGGGAGAATATTTCATTAAAATGAGTCCAAACTGAGGTATCCATTTTTTTATACGCATCTTCATTGAAAGTCCCACAGGCACTACAATCTTAACATGTTTAAACCTGTACTTGACATTTTAAAATCTAGACCCAAGATCTTTCTGCTGAATTCTATTCTTTCTTCTAGGTTACCTAGCCCAAGCGTTTGAGACTCATCTTCAACACTTACCTCTTCCTATCATCCATATCTGATTGGTTTCTAAGGCATTTTGAGTCTATGCCTGAGACCCATTCTTTCTTCTATATCTCCACTACCATTAAGTAAATTAAGAGTTTCATTTTAGATACAAAAAGTTTACTTCATTGGTCACAAAAAAGCAGAGACTCACTCAAGATAATTCAAGCAAGAGGCTTTATTGTACCAAGTAATTGGGAAATCACATGATAAGCTGGGATATAAAAGGAAAAGTGATTAATAGAAACCATTTAAACATAAAATTGAACAACAACTTAAAAATAATAATAGACACAAATTTAAACAACCCCGGCTTATCTGGTATATATCCTCTAGTGTGTTATTCATTAATCGTGCATGGGAGATAAGCTTTCTGAATCATTCATGTGCTTATATTAGTTTGATAATTAGCTAGATACAAAACTCTAATGTTGGTGTCATTTTCCCTCAGAACTCCCCTAATCTTTTAGCATCCCTTGATGTAAATGAAAACTTCATTGCTTCTCTAATTTTTCCTTCTTTGTACCTATTTTTCCCATTGTGTAAACAGGTAGATTTTTCTCATTCTCTTCAATGTTCTGAAATATATTAACCACATATCTAGGTATGATATGAATCATTATTCATTCATTCTGCTCAGCACTTGATAAGCTCTTTCCGCAAGAAGGCAAGTTCTCTCCTTTTATTTCGGAAATAGCCTAAATCTTTGATAATTTCCTCACCTTCATTCTGCCCTTTGGAAATCTTAATTGTCTGATTTTGTCTCAGATTAAGCCTTTTTCTTTTTCTTCCTTCCTTCCTTCCTTTCCTTCTTTCTTTCTTTTTTGGCTGCACCGGCAGTATGCAGAAGTTCCTGGACCAGGGGTTGAACCCCCACCACAGCAGCAATGCAAGCCACAGCAGTAACAATACCAGATCCTTAACCTGCTGAGCCATCAGGGAACTCTTCTTTCTTTCTTTTTAGTATTTGTCATCTTGGTTCCTTTCTACTCAATATTTTGGAACCATTGACATCATCTTTCAAAACTTCAAATGAATTTTTTTATTTGATATTCATTTTTAAAACCGAAAACCTTGGAGTTCCCATCGTGACTCAGCAGCTTAAGAACTCAACTCAGTGGCTGTAAGGATGCAGGTTTGATCCCTGGCCTTGCTCAGTGGGTTAAGGATCCAGCATTGCCACAACCTGCAGTGTAGGTCGCAAAATAGGTTGCAGATGCAGTTCAGATCCAGTGTTGCTGTGGCTGTGCTGGAGGCCTCAGCTGCAGCTCCAATTTGACCTCTAGCCTAAGAACTTCCATATGCCACAAGTGTGGCCCTAAAAAAAAAAAAAAGAAAAAAAAAACTGAAAAGCTCTTTCTTATTCTCTGATTGTTCCTGTACCAAACCTTTTTAACCTCTCCCATTTTGGTAGTTCTCTAATATGTTGATACCTCCTTTCCGTATTTCAGAGAGTATTTTTTTCTTTTGGCCTCTAGACTGTAAATACATGACTAGCTTCTGCCAAGACTTAAAAGTGAGAAGTGAAACTTTTGTGACACACAGTCCAATTAACAATCACAGTTATCAAGTCCCTTGGATTTTCTGTAGCAGCAGTGGTGAGGTACCGATAATCTAATCCCCAGCTTCTAGAGTGACTGGGAGGGATTTCCACTGGAAAAATCTGATGGCATGAACAATTTTAGCGAGTGCCTCAGTTTGGTATGGAATCAAAGCTTGATTCTATGGCCTTTCCAAATATTCTGTGAGCTAACTTTATGCTATAGTACATTCCTTTGTACTTAGAATCAGCCAGAGTGATTCTATTGTCCAACCCAATGCTGACAAACAAGGAGTAAACTGTCCCATGTTAATACCTTCGTTAGTCCCCCTTTCATCAGTCAACACTTTCCATCCATAGATATTCTGGTAGTTTGTTGACATTTGGCATTTGCCCATACATTTTCTATTATTGTAGAAAAGTTATTGCAAACTTCAGTGGCTTAGAACAACTCCAGTTCGTTAATTTACAGGTCTGTAAGTCAGAAGTCAAGACAGATCTGACTAGGTTCTCTGCTCAGGGTATTACAAAGCCAAAATCAAAGTGTCATCTAGATTGTAGTCTTACCTGGAACCTCTGGGAAAGAATCTGATTTCAACCTCATTCAGGTTGCTGGCAAAATCCAGTTCCTTGTTACTATAGAGCTAAGGTGCCCATTTCCTTTCTGGCTGCCAGTCAGAGCCTGATCTCTTCTTCCAGAGGCCCCTTGCATTCCTTATCACATAGCCCCCTCCATCTTCAAGGTCAGCAAGAGAATCATGTTTCAATTCTGGCCTTACCTTCTGCCAACAAAGGAAACTCTGCTTTTAAAGGACTTGTGTAATCAGATTAGGATGACCCAAATTATCTCCTTTTTATTAATTCAGTCAACTGATTAATAACCTTAATTACATCTAAAAAACCTTTTTTGCCATATAACATGACATATTCATAGGGGAGGGAATTATACAGGGGCAAAGGTCATTGGAGTCATTCTTAGAATTCTGCCTATCTCAACCCTCTCTAGTTCTCTTTAATATCAGAGATAGAAAACTTTTTAATTGTTTTATTATTTTCATAGACTCGTCAGATGAAACAAAAGTTGACATTAACTACTCAGTGTTGCATCTTAAACTAAAAGTATCAATCACACTCCTAGTTGGTTGCAGTTTTATATTAGACTTGGATGATCAAATTTTGAAGTTTGTTTTCTCTATAAATGATCCAGTTGCCTTTGCTAACCACTACTCCCCTTAACCCAGGGCTGGGGTGGTGCAGAACTTAGTAAACTAGTTTAGTGTGATTTAATAAAGTCTTTTTAGATAAATG